>NW_025846864.1:0-2165 GCF_002878395.1 Capsicum annuum | reverse complement strand
AAAAATGCAAGTACTAAGCATGCAATAAACTTAACAAAGGATCAAATATCATACATAGTATCTTTTGACCGCATCAGCATTGATAGCCATTTCTGCCATTTTGCCTTCAATATCTGTCAAATATAAGGCTCCACTGGGCAACACTTTCTTCACAACAAAGGGACCTTGCCAGTTAGGGGAGAACTTGCCTTTCGCTTCAACCTGGTGAGGAAGGATACGTCTCAATACCAACTGGCCAACTTCAAAATTCCTGGGACGGACCTTTTTATTATACACTCGAGCCATCCTCCTCTGATACAACTGGCCATGACATACAGACGTTAGCCTTTTTTCCTCAATCAAACTCAAATGTTCTAGTCGGGTTTTTACTTATTCGTCATCATTAATATCTTCTTCTACAATGACTCGGAGAGAGGGAATTTTAAATTCTACAGGGAGTTGCCCCTGTTGAAGTACGAACAGTGGTGCGATAACCCAGCAATGCAAATGGCAACTTTTCATGCAACTGTCTAGACCCTTGTACCATTTTTCACAGTATCTTCTTTATATTCTTATTGGCGGCTTCTACAGCACCATTGGCCTTTGGGCGATATGGAGTAGAATTTCGATGTACGATCTTAAACTGTTGACATACTTCTTACATCAAATGACTATTGAGATTGGCAGCATCGTCTGTAATGATCATCTTAGGAATTCTAAATCTACAAATGATATTGACATGAACAAAATCTACCACCGCTTTCTTCGTCACTGACTTGAAAGTGACTGCTTCTACCCACTTTGTGAAGTAGTCAACGGCTACCAAAATGAATCTATGCCTATTTGATGCCTTCAGCTCAATCGATCCAATCACATTCATTCCCCAAGCTACGAATAGCCATGGAGCGGCCATTGCATGCAACTCAACAGGAGGAGATCATATCAGATCACCGTGTACCTGACATTGATGACACTTTCGAACAAACTGAATAGAATCTCTTTCCATAGTAAGCCAGTAATAACCTGCTCGAAGAATCTTCTTTGACAAGACATGACCGTTCATATGCGACCCGTATACTCCAGAGTGTATTTCAACCATGATCTCTGAGGCTTCTTTTACATCTACACACCTTAGAAGTCCGAGATCTGGGGTTCTCTTATACAAGATTCTCCCACTTAAGAAAAATCCACTAGCCAAATGCCTAATAGTCCTCTTTTGATCGTTGGTGGCATATGCTGGGTATTCTTCTAACTGAATATGGGCTCACAGGTGGTTGTGAGTTGAGCAATAAACCTGCTAATGTAGTTCAGTTTACCAAGCAAACTCATCACCTCCATTCTATTCTTGGGCGGGGGCAGATCCTGAATGGCTTTGATTTTTGAGGGATCCAATTCAATTCCCCGCCGGCTAACTACAAACCCCAACAGCTTTCCAGATGGAACTCCAAATACACATTTTGCCGGGTTGAGTTTGAGATTATACCTGCGAAGCCTTTCAAAGAACTTTCTTAAATCTTTTACATGGTCGGCCTTGCTTTTTGACTTAATAATCACATCATCCACGTAGACCTCAATCTCCTTATGCATCATGTTATGAAACATAGTGGTCATGGCTCTCATATATGTTGCTCCAGTATTCTTCAAACCAAACGGCATCACTCGATAACAATAAGTTTCCCATGGTGTGATAAAAGACGTCTTCTCTGCGTCGTCGTCATCCATAATGATCTGGTGATATCCAGCATAGCAATCCACAAAAGAGGCGACCTCGTGTTTAGCACAGTTGTCTAACAAAATGTGGATGTTGGGTAGTGGAAAATCATCTTTTGGACTTGCTCTGTTCAAATCACGGTAATCAACACATACTCGAATTTTGCCATCTTTCTTTGGTACGAAAACAACTTTGGATAACCACATAGGATAGAGAGCTACTCGAATTACTTACGCTTCAAGTTGTTTCATGATTTCCTCTTTAATTTTAATACTTACATCTGTTTTAAACTTCCTCAACTTCTGTTTTACAGGAGGGAATGCGGGATCAGGTAGCAATTTGTGAGCCACTAACTCAGTGCTTAAACCAGGCATATCATCATAAGACCACGCAAAAACATCCTTATAATCCATTAATGCTTGAATTATTTCATCTTTTAGCTGTGGCAAAACATGTACACTGATTTTAGTTTCCC
>NW_025846863.1:0-1845 GCF_002878395.1 Capsicum annuum | reverse complement strand
CATATGTTCCAAGGGAGATTACAATCAACCAACTTGAGAAAATGGTTGGAAAAATCTTTGAGGTCAATCGGATCATCTTTTCTGACGATGAATTGCCTGTTGAAGGTACAGGGCATAATCGGGGCCTTTACAATACAGTGAAGTGTTAAGATTTTTACGTCACTTATATTATGATTGATGGAGGTTCAGGTGCAAATATTTGCCCTATTTCTACTTTGCAAAATTTAAATATTGGTGCTGACAGGATCAAGCCCAACAATGTATGTGTTAGGGCTTTCGATGGTGCAAAATCAAATTCCATTGGTGAAATAAAACTAATGTTGATCATAGGGCCTATTGAGTTCACCATAGAGTTTTAAGTATTGAATGTAGACTCCTCTTACAATCTGTTGTTGGGAAGGCCGTGGATCCACAAGGCCAAGGCAGTTGCATCTACACTGCACCAAATGATTAAGTTTGAGCATGACAGGCAAGAAGTAGTTATTCATGGTGAAGGAGATTCGTCAGCCCACGAAGATTTTCCCTTGTCTCTTATTGAAGCAAATAACGTAGAGGAGACATTCGTCTATCAAATTTTTGATACAGTACCAATGAATCATATCCTTGAATGGCAGGCTATACCGGGACCGCAATAGTCTTCTTTTTCTATCATGATGGTGAGTGAACTTTGGAAATACGAATTTAAGCCAGGAAAGAGTTTGGGAGCATCTCTGCACGGTATAGTTCATCCCATATGTCCGAGTGAGAACGTGGGCACGTTTGTTCTGGGATTTGAGCCTACGACTGAAGATCTGAAGAAAGCCAAGGGAAGGAAAAAGGAAACATGGTCACTCCCTCGCCCAATGCCACTACTCAGTGAATCATTTGTTAAGAGCGGTGTCACGAAGCATGTGAAATTTGGAGTTGAGTTGCTTGATGACTGTCAGAACCTTTTTATTGAAGTTGATATGGTCGAAGCAGGAGAAGGTACCAGTATGGCAGACGTGCAATTCATAGGTCCAGCTGTCCGGCTCAATAATTGGAAAGTCACTCCTCTCCTCGTCAGGAGGGAGTTTTGGTAGTTTATTTTGTTTTAGGAGGGAGTTTTGGTAGTTTATTTTGTTTTTCTTTCTGTTTATCCAAGTTATTTTATTGTTGTAATTCAGATTTTAGTTTGTTTATGTTATGTTGGCATCTATCTTTAAACCCTTCTATCATTTCATTTAATGAAATGCAATGTCCCTTTTGTTTCGTGTCTAATATATTTTATTTTTCTTTTCTTACACAGTTCTCTTTATGCTGATTCTAATGACATGACATGCATGCGGAATTTTCAGTCTGATCTTAAAATTCAAACTAATCAAGATGTAATGAAGCAGGACGGGGAATATGATGAAGAAGAAGCACTAGAAGAAATAAGCAAAGAGTTGGAACAGTTTGAAGACAAATCGAATTCTAATTTAAATGAGACTGAGCCAATAAATCTAGGGGATCAAGAAGATGTTAGAGAAACTAAAATCAGTGTACATGTTTTGCCACAGCTAAAATATGGAATGATTCAAGCATTAATTGATTATAAGAATGTTTTTGAATGGTCTTATAATGATATGCCGGGTTAAAGCACTGAATTAGTGGCTCACAAATTGCCAACTGATCCTGCGTTCCCTCCAGTCAAACAGAAGTTGAGAAAGTTTAAAACAGATGTAAGTATTAAAATTAAAGAGGAAATCATGAAACAACTTGAAGCCAAAGTAATTCGAGTAGCTTGCTATCCCATGTGGTTATCCAGTGTTGTTCCCGTACCAAAGAAAGATGGCAAAATTCGAGTGTGTGTTGATTACCGTGATTTGAACAGAGCAAGTCCGA
>NW_025846862.1:0-1431 GCF_002878395.1 Capsicum annuum | reverse complement strand
AGAGATAATGCTTCAACTTTTGTGCTACCTAAGTTAGGGCACAACACATCCTTTCAAGAAGAGTATACCTGGCCTCATATGCGGTGAACTTCTTGCTAAGATAATAAATAGCCTACTCCTTTTTGCTTGTGATATCATGTTGACCCAAGACACAATCGAAAGAATTATCCATGACTGATAAATATAAGATCAAAGGCCTTCAGACTTTGGGGGTACCAGCACGGGCGGATTTGACAAATATCTTTTGATTCGATCGAGCACTTCCTGACATTCTTCAGTCCATTTTACCGCAACACTCTTTTTCAGCAACTTGAATATGGGCTCATAAGTGGTTGTGAGTTGAGCAATAAACCTGCTAATGTAGTTCAGTCTACCAAGCAAACTCATCACCTTCGTCCTACTCTTGGGCGGGGGCAAATCCTGAATGGCTTTGATTTTCGAGGGATCCAATTCAATCCCTCGACGACTGACCACAAA
This sequence comes from Capsicum annuum, assembly GCF_002878395.1. NCBI lineage: Eukaryota > Viridiplantae > Streptophyta > Magnoliopsida > Solanales > Solanaceae > Capsicum > Capsicum annuum. The sequence continues at coordinate 954 of NW_025846862.1, read as the reverse complement.
CCCCAACAGCTTTCTAGATGGATCTCCAAATACATATTTTACCGGGTTGAGTTTGAGATTATACCTGCGAAGCCTCAATCTCCTTATGCATCATATCATGAAACATAGTGGTCATGGCTCTCATATATGTTGCTCCAGCATTCTTCAAATCGAACGGCATCACTCGATAACAATAGGTCCCCCATGGTGTGATAAAAGACGTCTTCTCCGCGTCTTCATCATCCATAATGATCTGGTGATATCCAGCATAGCAATTCACAAAAAAGGCAACCTCGTGCTTAGAATAGTTGTCTAACAAAATATGGAAGTTGGGCAGTGAAAAATCATCTTTCGAACTTGCTCTGTTCAAATCACGGTAATCAACACACACTCGAATTTTGCCATTTTTCTTTGGTACGGGAACAACATTGGATAACCACATGGGATAAGGAGCCACTCGAATTACTTTGGCTTCAAGTTGTTTCATGATTTTCTCTTTGATTTTAATACTTACATCAGTTTTAAACTTCCTCAACTTCTGTTTGACAGGAGGGAATGCGGGATCAGTTGGCAATTTGTGAGCCACTAATTCAGTGCTTAAACCAGGTATATCATCATAAGACCATGCAAAAATATCTTTATAATCAATTAATGCTTGAATCATTCCATCTTTAGCTGTGGCAAAGCATGTACACTGATTTTAGTTTCCCTAACATCTTCTTGATTCCCTAGATTTATTGGCAGTCTCATTCAAATTAGGATTGGGTTTGTCTTAAAATTGTTCCAACTCTTCGCTTATTTCTTCTAGTGCTTCTTCTTCATCATATTCCCCATCCTCCTTCATTACATCTTGATTAGTTTGGATTTTAAGGTCAGGCTGAAAATTCCGCATGCATGTCATGTCATTAGAATCAGCATAAAGAGAACTGTATATAAAAAAAAAGAAAAACAAAATATATTAGACACGAATCAAAA
>NW_025846861.1:0-1026 GCF_002878395.1 Capsicum annuum | reverse complement strand
TACAAATTTTCACCCGATCAGCATTTTACATCCTGAATAGAAAACATGGGCTAGGGTATTCCGACCTATTACTTCACGATTTCGTGCGTCCTCTGAAATGCTAACATATATTAATCCTTTCATATATCCTCCAGGAAAAAGCTTAGACAAATAGTAGACAAGAAAAATTCTGAAATTGCATGAGATTATGAGACTTACATTCTAGTGATGATCCTTGCATCACCTAAGTCTCTCATCTGCAAAGTGGACAAGACCATAAAAATGAGCATAATAAGTTTTGATATACTTAGTCAAGAAATATAATCATGCATATCCTCTTTATGAAATCAGTAGCAATTTGGTTATCAAAGAAAACAGTCGTAACTTGATTTTCTTAGCATCCCTTTACACAACTAAATAAATGAATACCCTAACTTGATTTTATTATCACCCCTTTACACAACTTGATAAAAAAAAAAAAAAAAAAAAAAAAAAAAAAAAAAAAAAAAAAAAAAATAAAATTGAGTGATAAAGTTGTATGCTATGTCAGACTTTTATATTCACGCGATACATTCCTCCCTACTTGAAGTGTCTATACGACCACTAGCAAAACCGAAGTATCTAACAGATAATTTATGCAAAGTTTAAGGGCTATCTATGTACTTACACAAGAAAGATAGGAAACATCGTCTCACAGCCTATTTAGTAAAAGAAAAAATAGATCACATCAAAATTTACCTCATCAAACTTTATGGTAAACAAGTTCAGTGAAGTAAGAATTCCTACATTTGGCCCAAGATTTAATTGCTTCATGACTTCCTTGTATTGAACAGTGTCTCTAATATCGATTCACTAAATGGCAGGGTCAAGACAGTAGGATCAAGGTTCACGACATAACCCCGAAGATTGGATGTCATTGTGTGGCAAACAAGATGATGGAGAAATGAAGTTTTTTCACTACATAATCGTCAACCAAAACAAGTGCTATATCAACTCTTCTCAGTAAAAATTAGATCACGACAAACAACTTGGGACAAATATAGTATC
>NW_025846860.1:1018-1683 GCF_002878395.1 Capsicum annuum | reverse complement strand
ATGAATTTGCTAATGTTTGGTGTATGGATCTGTTACCTGTGTTACACCTTTGTTTGATAAATAAATAAAATCGCCTTTGTTTTTTAAAGAATATATTTGTATATATTATATATCTTAGTTTATATTGTGTTTGGTCTAGGTTATATTGGGGAATGCCACGGAGGAGGTGGATGAATGCATATAGTATTAATATGGGTTGTTGTGCAGTGGATGAGTTGCTTCATCTTTAATCACGATTCGATCTTGGATACGGAGAAAATTCTGTTGGGAGTTTTGTCACCTTAATAGTTCCACGATTTGAATTAGTCGGGCTTGCATGGTGTAATGGATGGATCTGCTCCATCCTTAATTAAAGGTCGAGGATTCAACCTTGGATATGGAGAAAACTCTGTTGGGAGCGTTGCCACCTTAATGGCTCTGCACCGCACGATTTGAATTAGTTGAGGCTCGCATGATGCAGTGATGGGCTGCTCCACCCTTAAGCAGAGGTAAGGGTTTGATATTGGATACAGAGAAAATTTTGAGGTCGAGGGTTCGATCTTGGGTACGGATAAAATTTTGTTGGGAGGATTAGTCGGGGCTCGCATGGTGCAATAGATGAGGTGCTCCATCCTTAACCAAAAGATTCGACCTTGGATATTGAGAAAACTCTGTTGGGAGCGCTG
>NW_025846860.1:0-918 GCF_002878395.1 Capsicum annuum | reverse complement strand
AGATTCGACCTTGGATATTGAGAAAACTCTGTTGGGAGCGCTGCCACCTTAATTGCTCTGCACCGCGCGATTTGAATTAGTTGAGGCTCACATGGTGCAGTGATGGGCTACTTCACCCTTAACCAGAGGTCAAGGGTTTGATCTTAGGTACAGAGAAAATTTTGAGGTCGAGGGTTCGATCTTGGGTACGGAGAAAATTTTGTTGGGAAGATTAGTCGGGGCTTGCATGGTGCAATAGATGAGGTTGCTCCATCCTTAATCAAGAGATTCGACCTTGGATATTGAGAAAACTCTGTTGGGAGCGCTGCCACCTTAATGATCCTCGCGATCCGGAGTAGTCGGGGCTTGCATGGTGAAGTGGAAGGGGCTGCTCTATCCTTAATTAAAGGTTGAGGGTTCGATCTTGGATTCGGATAAAACTCTGTTGGGAGCGTTGCCACCTTAATTATCCTCGCGATTCGGAGTAGTCGGGGCTTGCATGGTGCAGTGGATGGGGCTGCTCCACCCTTAATTAGAGGTCGAGGGTTCGATCCTGGATTCGGAGAAAATTCTGTTGGGAGCGTTGCCACCTTAATGGGTCCTGTAACGTGCGATTCGGATTAGTCGGGGCTCCAACGCGGGCATCGAACACCGAATGGGAAACCAAGAAGAACTAAAAAAAATGTGTATAGTAGTAGTTTTATTTTAGATTGTTGTATTATTTGGTGAGTATGATACTTTTGGATATGGTTATTTGTGAAATACTCAGCTTTTTGAGTTAATAACTGTTCGTTGAGTGACCATTTGAATATCAACCTCAATGACTTAGCATACATACTGCCCCTGTAATTTTTTTAAGGATGTTACCGATGATCTAGGATAAAAAAATTACGCCCTTCGTTTAAAAAAGAATGATCTATTTGACTTAACGCGAAAGTA
>NW_025846859.1:0-4962 GCF_002878395.1 Capsicum annuum | reverse complement strand
CTCCAATGGCAGTTATGTGTAAGAGTGTGGGAGCTTGAGAGATATTTTAAGATGGTATCAGAGCCTCGCGATCATAGAACTGGAGAAAACAACAATTGAGTGTGAATACATCATCAATACAGTGAGTTCATTTTGCTTGTCATTCCTGTTTGTAAGCTAGTAAGCTTAGGAGAATTAGACCTCTATTTGTGAGTCATAGATCTCTGATTATAAGTTATAGATTTTGAGATTTTGTGATTTTTTTATTCTACTTTAGCCGTAGCCTGGGAAATAGATATGACACCTAAAATAGATCCTAGTGATCCCCTATTTCTGGGAGCATCAGATGTAATAGGAGCTGCATTGAGTCCCATTAAGTTGAATGGTTTAGAGAATTATAAAATTTGGTGTAGATCTATGAAGATTGCACTATTAGGAAAGAGAAAGTATGATTTTGTAATTGGTAATTGCAGCAAAGACTATATAGAGAGGAATCACATGATCAGTGGGAGACATATAATGCAGTAGTACTCTCATAGCTGATGAGCTCAGTAAGTGCAGAGTTACTTAGTGGTATTGTGTATGCAACAAATGCTTGTGAGGTATGGGAAGACCTTAAGAAGAGATTTGACAAGGTGAATCGTTTGAGTTTGTATCAACTGCACAGAGAAATCAACAACCTACACCAAGGCACTGACTCAGTTTCAACCTACTTCACTAAGCTGAAGAATTTGTGAAGTGAGCATGATGCAGTTATACTAGTTCCATCATGTAATTGTCCTGAGTCTAAAGAGTACTCAGAACACTTGTATCAGTTGAGGCCAATACAATTTCTAAGTGGACTAAATGATGCGTATGACCAAGCAAAAATACAGATACTAATAAAATGAACAACACCTATACTTAATCAAGCATATGCAATGATCATTGAGGATGCGATCCAGCAACTTGCTTGTGCTGCAACTACTAGTGATAAAACTGAGCCTATTGCTATGCAAGTACACAGAAATTATGCAGATTTTGGATGTGGAAGTAGGAATTAGGCATCAACCAGTTATGAAGGACAAGGTTACAAAGGTAAAAGGTATGATTACTGTAACTTTACTGGCCACACGAGATAAAACTGTTACAAGTTACATGGATATCCAAGCGATTGGAGAAACAATAAGAATATCAACTACAATAATCTAAGGAAAGTATCAAATCAAGACTTCTACAATGTTTAAGGTAGAGGTGGTGGATATGGACAGGTAGCTACTGGTCAAAACAATAGGCAGCTATCAGCTCACAACTTCTTTGGACCTCAGGCAGAGAAAACATGTTTGCCTGATCAGTCTAGTAACCAGGGAAGTAAAGGGAATAACAATGCTGGTCTGGCAAAGGGACAAGGATTCTCAGAAGATGAATACAAGCAGATCATAGCATTGATCAATAAAGAAACACATGACTCTGAGCAGGCTAATATGACAGGTACTATCACTTATCTTTCTAGTCATGTTGTTCCACATGAATGGATAGTAGATTATGGAGCCACACATCATGTGACAACACACAAAGATGTACTATCACATTATCACAAAATAGAAAAGACAATATATGATAAAATAAACCTATCTACTGGATATAAGGTGGATATATCATATGTAAGAGAAGCACAGGTGCTGAAAAATGAGGTTGTAAGGGATGTATTGTATATTCCTGATTTCAAACTGAACCTGTTATCAGTGTCTAAGATGACTAAGCTACTCTCTTATTTTATGTCATTCTATCCTAACTTTTGTATATTTCAGGACCTTCACAGTGGCAAGGTGAAGAGGGTTGGTAAGAAAAAAGGAGGATTGTACATCCTTAAGAATGTATGTGGAATGACTGGAATTCTCAATAATGTGGCTTATCAAAAGCAGGTTGCAGGAGTAGATATGCATGAATATAGTTTAACGCACATGAGGCTAGGACATCCCTCTTCCTAGGCATTAAGAAATTTAAATCTGTTGAGACACAGTAGTGATGTAGATATTCTAAATAAGTGTCATGTTTGTCCATTAGCTAAACAAACTAGACAAATTTTTCCTGCCAGTACATCTAGAGCTTTAAAATGTTTTGATATTGTACTTATGGATCTCTGGGGCCTTATAAGACACATACTTTTGACAAGAAGTACTATTTTTTAAATGTTGTTGATGATCATAGTAGATATATATAGTTGTATCTGCTACAATTAAAGTCTGAGTATATTATAGCCATAAAAACCTTCTTTACTCTAATTCAGAATCAGTTTGGTTCTTAAGTAAAAATACTGAGGTCAGATAATGGGACAGAGTTCCTTAATTCTAAATATAAGGAGTTGTTTCAATCCTTGGGAATAGTACATCAAAGTAGCTACCCATACACACCACAAAAAATGGTGTGGTTGAGAGAAAACACAGATAGATATTGAATATTGCAAGAGCCATCAGGTTTCAATCGCAGATGCCTGTCAAGTTTTGAGACTTGAATGTTAAGACTGTTGTGTATCTTATTAACAGGTTACCATTATCAGCTATTGAGGATGAAAGTCCTTATGAAATGTTGTTCTGTAAAGTCTCATCATTGACACACCTAAGAGTTATTGGATCCAAATGTTATGCTTCAGTACTACCAAAGAGTGATAAGTTCTCTGAAAGAGCTAAAGTTGCATTGTTGATGGGTTATTCTTCCACTCAGAAGGGCTATACGTTGCTGGATTGGTGTATTAACAATTTGTTTGTCACAAAAGATGTGGTGTTCAAAGAAGACTCAGTTTCTTTTGTAGAGGAGCCAAGCTCAGAATCAATTGTTGATTTCCTTAAGCTGACTTTACATGATCATACTAATGCAGCAACAAAAGTAGATGCTTACACAGATCCTGATACTTAATCACATGAGCCACGAGAGGAAGGTGCATCATCACATAATCCTGATAGCATCCAATATAAAGACACTCACAACTTGCCCAACATAGATGAGTCATCCTCATCACCTGTAGAAGTTTCCCCAAGAACATCATCTAGAGTCATCAAACAACCTGCTTGGTTATTGGACTATGCATCACCAGGGAAAAGAAGAGGAACCAGATATTCTATGGAAAACTATCTATCTTATGTTAATACTAGTTTAATATACCAAAGTTTTGTGTCCAGTTTGTCAGTAGAAGTAGAACCACAATCTTACAATAAAGCTAGCAGAGATAAGAGGTGGATTGAAGCTATGAAATAGGAGGTTAAAACTCTTGAAGAAAATCACTCTTGGGAGGTAGTTGATGTTCCTGTAGACAAAAATATAATTGGATCAAAATGGGTGTACAAAATCAACCACAAAACCAATGGAGAAGTAAAGAGGTTTAAGGACAGGTTGGTAGCCAAGGGTTACAGCCAACAGGAGGGACTAGACTACCATGATACATTCTTTCCTGTAGCCAAAATGATCACAGTGATAAGTGTTATTGCTTTTGCAGTATCAAAGGGGTGGTGTATATACCAGATGGATGTCTATAATGCCTTTCTACAAGGTGATTTAGATAAGAAAGTGTATATGGAGATGCTAGATAATTTCAAAGGGGAAGGTAACACAAAGTTTACAGATTAATTAAGTTACTGTATGGACTTAAGCAAGCATCAAGAAAATGAAATATAAAGCTTACTACTGCATTGCTCAATGCAGGATTCACTCAAAGCACCTATGATTATTTACTCTTTACCTTAAAGAAGTTAAAAGTTATGGTAGTGATTCTGGTCAATGTAGATGATCTTCTGATAATAGGTGACAATGCAGATATGAAAAATACAGCAAAAGGTACTCTCCATCAGATGCTCAAACTTAAGGATCTAGGTGAGCTTAAGTACTTCTTAGGCATTGAAGTGTTGAGGTATGCAAGTGGAGTAATATTGAACCAAAAAAATATATAGTAGAGCTTATCTCTGACACAGGGCTTGCTGGTGCTAAGCCAGCTCTTACTCCATTAGAGACTAATATCAAGATAACCTCTGTTGAAGTGGATGAAGCAATAAGTGTTAAAGGAGATGTTGTTCTCGGGGATATAACATCATATCAAAGACTTGTTGGAAAACTGATGTATGCAACAGTAACAAGACCTGATATCAGTTATGCAGTACAGACACTGAGTCAGTTCATGCAACAACCAAAAAAATCCCATTTGGAGGCTGCAAACAGGGTGATAAAATACCTAAAGGGAACTGTAGGACAAAGTATATGGCTCAAGGCACAACCTACTGCAGAGTTAGTTTGTTGGTGCGACTCAGATTGGGTTGCATGTCCAAACACTAGGAGGTCTGTTATAGGTTATATAGTGAAGTTTGGTGGTTCATTGATATCCTGAAAGTCTAAAAAGTAGTACACTGTTTCCAGAAGTTCAGTTGAGGTAGAATATAGAAGCATGGCCTAAGCATTGGCAAAAGTAACATGGTTAGATGGACTGTTTGCAGAATTAGGGGTCCCTATCACTAAACCTATTATCATCTTTAGTGATAGCAAATCAGCTAGCTGCTAACCCCATATTTCATGAGACGACTAAACATATTGAGGTGGACTATCACTTTATCGGAGATAATATTAAAGAAGGGTTGGTTCAACCCATGTATGTGCAAACAAATCAACAAGTTGCAGACATTCTCATAAAGGGCTTGAGTCATGATCAACACTCACATCTCCTCAGCAAGCTTGGGGTGCTCAATATTTTACATCGTGCAGCTTGAGGGGGAGTGTTGAAACTAGGATTAACATTCAGTATTCATCATATTTTCTATTTCTATTATATTAGTTAGTTAACAGTGGTAGCTAACAGTTAGTTAACACTGTTGCATTGCTTGTTAGTTGAGTTTGTTAAGTGTGTCAAGTTGGTTAGTGAGCTGGCCACTTGATTAAGTTGTTAGGAGGTTGTTAGGAAGCTTCTAGATAATCTCATGTTAGTCAGGTGAGTCTATAAATAGAGAGCATGAACTCACATTG
>NW_025846858.1:0-1054 GCF_002878395.1 Capsicum annuum | reverse complement strand
GAAATTGACATAAAAGTACGATAAATTATAATAATAGTTTAAGTCATCGACAATCACTTTAAGTTGTCTTGAAAATTCAGTTAAACCCTTCAACTAAGGTCTGTACCTATCAGGCCTAACCCACTCGAATTTTGATCCAACTAGGCATTTCTTGCTTACATGGCATGCCGCGTGCTATGTACTCGTAGAGGGTGCGTGAAATTCATTTTTTTGTTGATTTCTTTCTTTTTTGGTCTTCTTCTCTATTATATTTTTCATTTTGGATTAGTCACTATTGTCGTCCTCCTTTTTCACCGAAAAAAATGAAGATTATCATTACAACTTTCAAATCTTATACTTTTTCTCACACTTTCTATTCCTACTCTTTTTTCAACCAACAGATTTGAGATTTTTTTTACATACCAAACAAAGTTGAAAAAGTTATTGCAAAAAAAAAAAGAATCAATTATAAAGTGTGGATGAGGAAGAAAATGTAAAAGAGAAGAAACATATGAATTCACACTTAGTTCTATCAAGAATTTTATTTTTTTTTCTAATCAAATTCATTCTCTTGATTATTAAATAAAATCCAATATTGTTACTAATGATGTCTATTTTTATGTTAAGAATTGGTTATATCTTGGTTTGTTCAAATGGATTTTCATTGATTATGGTTAGGAATAGGTGGGGTAGGTGAAGATGATGGGATGGATGGGGGGCTTTGTGCGTGAAGACGATGGGGGAGAGGGGGTTAAAAAAAAATTTAAGAAATTATTAGTAAATATTGTATTAATGAATAATTTAAGTTTAAATTTTAATAAATTTTTAAATATCCTATGATGTGTAATTAATGGAATTTTTATTTTTATTTTTTTGTGGGAGTCGGGGGGGGGGGGGGGGGAGGTCGAATTTGTTTATATTAATAATTTATTTATATAATAATTTACTTTTGCCTTTATTTTTAACTCATAGTTATTTTTTAAAAATCTGTTGTCACGTTTTTTTTTAATTGGTTATTTTTATCAAGTCACGCGAGTGTGTTACATTCTATATCTTTTGCTGATTGTCCAAAAAA
>NW_025846857.1:622-1184 GCF_002878395.1 Capsicum annuum | reverse complement strand
AGTTGTTGTTGATGATGTTCCTTCTATAGGTTTATTAGTTCTTAATACTTTCTTGCTATTTTCAGTTAAATTTGAAAATCATAGTTTTGCTGATCCTATTAGTGTTCTTTCTATATATTCTGGTGCATCTGTTATGTTTATATTATTATATAATAATTGTTTTGTCATATATCCTATCCATAATTGTATTATTTTTCTGTATCTATTACACAGTCTAGGTCTAAAAAGTTATAATTTTTATTAACTATTTATTTTGGTGTCTATTTGTCATATTCATTATATTTTTTAAACTTGCTCTTATAATATATAGCTTTTCTTATTTCTGTTGTTTTAGGTGTTATATTTTCGTCTTCTTTTTTATCAAGAGTATTTATTTCTGTGTTGGTACTTTCTAAGTTTCCTTTATTAATTACTTCTTGTTTTTCATTGATTTCTAAATTTTTTATATTTGTTAATATTTCTGTATATGTTTCACTATCTTCTGAATCATAATTATCTGTCTCTTCAATATCTATATTATTTATTTCTAATTCTTTGTTTCTTATTTCCAATTTTTCCTTAA
>NW_025846857.1:0-522 GCF_002878395.1 Capsicum annuum | reverse complement strand
TTTCAGTTAAATTTGAAAATCATAGTTTTGCTGATCCTATTAGTGTTCTTTCTATATATTCTGGTGCATCTGTTATGTTTATATTATTATATAATAATTGTTTTGTTATATATCCTATCCATAATTGTATTATTTTTTCTGTATCTATTACACAGTCTAGGTCTAAAAAGTTATAATTTTTATTAACTATTTATTTTGGTGTCCATTTGTCATATTCATTATATTTTTTGAACTTGCTCTTATAATATATAGCTTTTCTTTTTTCTATTGTTTTAGGTGTTATATTTTCGTCTTCTTTTTTATCAAGAGTATTTATTTCTGTGTTGGTACTTTCCAAGTTTCCTTCATTAATTACTTCTTGTTTTTCATTGATTTCTAAATTTTTTGTATTTGTTAATATTTCTGTATATGTTTCACTATCTTCTGAATCATAATTATCTGTCTCTTCAATATCTATATTATTTATTTCTAATTCTTTGTTTCTTATTTCCAATTTTTCCTTAAATCAATTTAAGGAAAAAT
>NW_025846856.1:24183-36273 GCF_002878395.1 Capsicum annuum | reverse complement strand
CTGTGTGTGTGGTGCAAATAGTGGCATACACCTATTTTTGGAGGATACAACTTCTAGGATGTTCAATGATTCCATAATCATATCAAAGCTGGCGTAAACCAGATTCTAAATTACAAATGTACCAAGAGCTTATCTTTCTTTCAAGAAAAACATTTAGGTTAACTAGAGAAACATCAAGTTCACAATCTATGGATCGATAAGAGATTTAGAATTTGAATTGGGTAGGGGTCACGCGAACGAAGGCCCCCGCTGCCACAAATTATGACGTAGGCTCAACCACTTGGATCGACCTTAGGTAGGCACCCCTCCAAAGTGCAATGAAGGTCACCAACCTAGGCCATGGGCCTTCATGATCGTCCATTGACCCTGTCCAGGTAAGTATGTTTATTGGTGGTCCTTGGCCCATTTATATAGTATCTCCTTACTACTATTCTAACATATTCACTTGACTACTAGTCTTTTGACCTTCATATCATTGTCAATCGAAAAGCTCATATCCAAAGTAGCGTCTTTATTATGAATCTTTCTAGTTCTCTAATAGCGAAAGAAATGAAGGGCAGTCGGAATGATCCTCTATGGCTCCATGACGGCCATGGAGGCTGTTAATCAGGCTCTTATCCTATGGTCACGGCTCATCCACCGGACTTTGTTTTTGGTTGCCTTAAATCAAAGAGGTGTTCTACATATGCATCGTCTCATAAAGTGAGTAGAGTTCTCTTCATAAATGCATACGTTATTCAGATAACAACATCAAAGTACCAGAAAAATTATAAAAAGAAGGCGGCAACAACTATCTTATTGTTTATTTGAATAAACATTCCCTTTTTTAAACGTTAGTTGCTGAAGAAATTCCATAATGAGTAACAAAAATAATGAATAGTTGTTCACTGGTCCTGTTTCTTAGCTTCATTTAGTGAAACAACAATAAAAACGCTAGAGAAATAGCATATGAAAAGGCGCTAAGTTTTTGAATAGTATATAAAAGACGGACAAGAATATTGCAGAAGAGAAACCCGTCTACCTGCTCGAATATAAGATAATGTAGTTTATGAATGATGGACATTTTGAATTGTCATGTTTCAAGGTATTAGGAGACGTAGCAGTCTGATGCAAGACGCAGCAGTCCTCTACGGCTCCATGACCCCTGAAAGGCAATGGTCTCATGGCCGCGGTTCATCCACCAGACTTGGTTTCTGTTCGCCTTAAAACTCAAGGATACAGTGGTACGGACCTTGTACAAGTAAGTTCGTGCCAATCAATGTTGCTGCAATGTAATATAAAGAAATAAAATGATTAGCTTTCCGAGTTTGCATTAGGATTTAACATCTTTTTGTGTTGTATTTTTGGTCTGCGACCAGGCCATATATGATGTTTGTTGTTAGTTTATTGTCCCGATATATGCAATATCCCAGCACTAGGCATTTTGGAGCTGCTAAAAGGGTGTTCAGCTTGTAGCTTTTGATTCTTCTTTCCTTTCTTTTGATGCAAACTATAAAGAATATTTGTTCAAGCAGTCCATAAAATCATAAATGAGACAATAAAACATAATTGGACTTGGGATTGGGTATGGGCCGAGCGAATGCAGGCCCCCGCTGCCACATATTATGACGTAGGCTCAGCCATTTGGGCCGACCTTAGGCTGGCACCCATTGAAAGTGCAATGGAGGTCACCAACCTAGGCCATGTACCTTGTTGATCTCCCATGGACCCCGTCCAGGTAAGTATGATGCTACGTTGTCCTGGGCCCATTTATATAGTATCTCCCTACTACTATTCTATCTTCTTCACTTGACGATGTGGGACTATTAGTCCTTAGACCTTCATATCATTGTTAATCAGAAAGCTCAGATCCAAACTTCCGTAAAATAGTGTAACCTGTTCCATGATTACTCCAACGTTTATGAGCTGCTGACTTAGTGAAAAATGTTATATGCCTGTTCGCATAGTTATAGTCAGGTTATATGAATGAAAGAAATGAAGGGTAGTCGAGAATGATCCTCTACGGCTCCATGACCCCTGGAAGGCCATGGAGGCTGTTATCAGGCTCTTATCTCATGGTCACGGTTCATCCACCAGACTTGGTTTCTGATCGCCTTAGAACTTAATGATACAGTGGTGCGGACCTTGTACAAGTATGGTCGTGCCAATCAATGTTGCTACAAGGTAATATAAAGAAATAAAACGATTAGCTTTCCGAGTTTGCATTAGGATTTAACATCTTTTTGTGTTTTATTTTTGGTCTGCTAATTTTGGTGAATAGTTTTTTTTTAGTTGAAAAAGAAATCACGAGAGAAAACGGTTTTCACTTAAGAAGAAATTCATAAGAGCAAACTGTTTCCTTCTTGATTTCTTACGCCAGCACCACTCCGAAGTGGCGGCCAGGCCTATAGAATCAACTCATTCATCCATTGAGAGTACCAACAATGTTACTGTAATTGCAGATTGAACATGTGCGGAAAAGTATGATGATCAAGAGGTCGACCTCTTGTTCCTCATTCTTCTTCACACACGTTCATTCTGTAGTTACAACAGTATTGGTACTCGCAGTGGATGAATGAGTCCTTGGCCCTTTTTTTATAGCATCTGCTTGCTTGTCTTTCGTCTTATTCTCTTGACGATGTGGGAATGTGGAGTAAATATCCTGGAGACTGCATCTTTAATATACAAAGATATGTCGGCATTGAATTTTATGATGGATAATCATACATTCATAGATCATTGTGCAACATGGGTAAATGGAAAAAGAAGAGTTTTAAATGCCTCAAGTATCATATTTATTACTAATCCCCCTCATTGTAAATTAGCAGTTGTTGGGTTCTAGTGTAATGTGAATGAAAAATGGAGAGAAAGTGAAATGTGTCTTCATATTTAAAACTAATCCTTGTGCTTAGAAGCATTGCTCCATGTTGTTAGTGAGATAAGAAAAAGACAAGCCTCTAGCCGTCCTCGTCGTCACTTGGTTTCAGCTTCAGCTTCAGAAAATGACCGAGAGACTAGTTTTTTTGAACGAAAACGGGACTTGCGGGCACACTTGGCCATCTGCGGAACTTTCTGTTTTGAATGCAATGTGACATGTGGCTGCATCTCATCATGTGCAGACACATGGGTCCGCATATGGACCCGATGTTTCGAAATAGCGCCTCTCTTTACTAATCATTGCTTCTCATCTGATGCAACACCTTTTGGCTATAAATATCTGATTTTCCTTAGATATTGGCGCGAAACTATGGCATCAAAATACTCCTTTTTCTTACCAAACTCAAGTGTGATTTTCTACTGTTGAGTGAGTTCGTTGTTCGGCAGAATTTGAGGAACCACCATTTTGCTGAAGTGATTCATTTTATCCTGGGAGGATATATTCCATAACCTCGGGTATCTTGAGGGAAATAATTTCCTTAAGAACACATTGTGAATTCAGTGGACTTGAGTCTTCTAATCTTCATCTCTTTCTTGTTTGAGTTTTTCATTTTCCAGAAAATTGTTTGAACTTGCTGAAGTTCATATTGGAATACGATTTTATTTATATCCAAAATAACGAACTGAGAGGTTCGAGTGTGCATGCCTTCCTTGTCATACTTTACTTGAGCCTCAAGTCCTCATCTGTAAGATTACACTGGGTATGTTGTTGTATATATATATTATAGTATACATGGTCGGAATTGGAAGCAATGTATTTGATGGAACGCCAGCAAAAGGCCTCTTGTTCTTACTGTACACCAACTATTACAACGACCCCCACATCAGTCTATTGAGTAAAAATCATTGCACACATTCAATCCAACAGTTAAAATTCAAAAATTATTACAAGAACAATTTGTAGAATTAAAAGATCCATTGAGAGGCTTGCAACTGGAAAAGATACAAACTATAAAGAGTACTTGATCAAGAGTTGATCATATATCATATAAAAACATAAACGAGACAATCAAAATAATTGAACTTTGGATTGGGTAGGGGCCGCGCGAACGCAGGCCCCCGCTGTCACAAATTATGACGTAGGCTCGGTCACTTGGGCCAACCTTTTGCAAGCACATTGTTGTAGATATATCTCAGAAATAAAGTAGGAATAGATATTTTTAGTAGTTTTAAATTAGTAGAGTCCACTTAGGAATTAGTTGTCCCCTTTATTATTTGAATGAGAATTAGTTATCCCAATTTAAATTGAAGTGTAGTTAGAAATTTAGCTATAAATATATGTTTTGAGTTATTAATAAAATCATTCCCTTTAACAAAAAAAAAAGAAAAATTCTTGTATCAAAAACTCTTTTTATTCTGCTTATGATTTTGGAGTAACAGAAGGGCCTGTGTGTTGATTTTGTTGGATGGGCACTAGCATTGATAATGGTGTGCCAGTCCCTGAAGATTTGACGCTGGAGATTCTACAAAGGTTGCCTGTTAAGTCATTGTTGCGGTTCAAATGCATAAGCAAGAATTGGTACAATCTTATCAATAGCCCTGTCTTTGTACGTAAACACTATAATTATCACGGAAGCAACAAACGCCCCAAAATACTATTTCATGACTTCGACGAAGATGCATCCAATGATACGATTCGTATGACCATAATTTCGGAGGATGATTCAGAAGGAGGAGGAGGAACCCCTTTAATTGAAAAACCTCATCATCTTCGGGGTTTTGGTGTTGATATGTCATTGGATGGTCCTGTGGATGGCGTGTTTTTGTTTAATGGAACAAAGTCGAAAACTGAATATGACCCTTTTTTGGGACTGTGGAATCCTGCAACCAGGGTGGTAACCACTCTCCCTCCATTCCACTTCAAGCCTCAACCAGCACTTCTCCAAGATATTGGCGCATACATCTTGTAAAATATCTCATGATTGATCGATCTTCCATATCTTAGTATATCATAGTGATTTTGTATCTATTTAGGAGAAGATCAGCATTCTTTATTACTTGATTCTTTCCTTATTTAGTTTGTATTCTCTTGTATATATACACACACATGTAAATGAAATCAAATAAGCTTTCATACTTGACTCAGCTTTATATGGTATCAGAGACCTCATTATACTGTAACGAGTAAGATTTTTTTCTCTCCAAACCACCCTCCACAAATGGCAGACACTCCTCGAGTTGTTAATGCTGACAACAACATCATCCCGTTGGTTGTTCAATTTAACCCTGTGTTCCAATTGCCCATTAAATTGCTTGGCAGCCACAATTTTGCAACATGGAAGGCGTAATTTTCCATGCTTATGCATGGTCATGATCTCTACGGTCATCTTGATGGGTCTACACCTTCCCCATCTCGCACTCTCATAACAGGCACAGTCCCTAGTGCCAATCCTGCGTTTACTATTTGGTTTCGACAAGACCAACTTATTCAAAACGCACTTATGGCATCTGTTGATCCAACAATTGCCACAACTGTTGCAGCATCTACCTCAGCAAAGACAGCCTGGGATGAACTGCACATCGCCTATGCAAACAAGTCTCAAACCAGAATTTTCAGTCTGCGCGATCGACTTATGCGTCTGACCAAAGAATCCCAGCCAGTCATCGAATATTTGCAAACTATTTGGTCTATTTCTGATGAAATCTCTACTGCTAGTGCTCCGGTCTCCAACTCTGAACTTATTGTCAAGATCCTCAGTGGTTTGGGTCCAGAGTTTCATGAGATCTCTACTGCAATCTGTGCTCGAGACTCTACTATTACTTATGAAGAACTCTACGAAAAGATTCTGGATCATGAGCTTTTCCTTCAACATGAAGAGTCAAAAAAAGGTCCCAATCAGATTACTGCTGCTGCTGCTACCTCTGCTGCAACCTCCAACATGCCTGGTAAGTCGAACAATCACACCAATTGTCGCCCCAGCAATAACAGTGGCAACAACCAACAGTGGCGATCCAATAATCACTTTACTTCACCCAATCCACGACGATCTTCGACCACCACCAACTCTTCTAATGGTGTTCGCTGTCAGTTGTGCAATAAACGAGGTCATGTTGCAAGTGTTTGTCGATGGAAATCTCACAATCACTTTGAGGCGAAAGCCAATTATGTTTCAGGATTAAAGGCATCATAAAATCCATGGATTCTCGACTCCGGCGCATCTCATCACATCACTGCTGAACCTCAAAATTTGCAGCCATACAATGGGATGGAGCAGGTCTCCATGGGTGATGGTAAAAAAATACCAATAACTCACACTAGTTCAACTCAATTAAATGCATCAAATAAATCTTTCAAACTCTCTAACACTCTCTGTGCTCCTAGCATTAAACGCAATTTACTCTCTGTCTCTAAATTTTGTCAAGATAACCTAATCTCTATTGAATTCTTTCCCTTTCATATTTTTGTGAAGGACTTGAAAACACGGACTTCGTTGGTGCACAGTCAGAATAAGGACGGTCTCTATGAGTGGCCAAGTTTACCCTCCATGTCTTCTCCTCATGTGCATTTGACCTCCACCAGTACATCTACTTCTACCTGGCATAGTCGGTTGGGTCATCCGAATGCAAGGGTGTTAAGTTTTCTTTTGAATAAATTCTCGCTACCTTGGTCGCTAGAAAAAATTTCAGTTTGTAATTCTTGTTCCTCGAATAAGGCTCATCGCCATACTTTTAAACATTTTACTTTGACAAGTACCAAACCATTTCAAACAATATTTAGTGATTTATGTGGTCCTTCTTGATACAAGAAAACCAAGGGATACACGAAATTACACTTCAAACAGTCCACAAATCACAAGACTCGAGGACCTATTGGAGACCAACTCTCGGATTCACTACAACACACAATGACGAGATAGAAAGGTGTGTTTTCAACACCAAAACAGAAAAAATAACAATAGTATGAGAACAATATGATAAGAACAATAACAACAAGAGACAACAACTCACGAGTTGAAGATTACAAGATACACAAACGGTTACAAGATTACAATAAACAAAAGGGATAGATAGTTAGACCTTGGTTGGTATAATCTTAAGAACCCAAGAACATGTGATACTCTTGAACCCTTAACGCTACACACAACGGTTAACCTAACTCCTATGTTGATACAAGAGGGACTTTACCTCCTCTAAACACCAACGTCTCAAGCCATGAATGCAATACTAGTGATTCCACACTAGTATCACCCTAGTTTCGGGTTGCCTCCTAAAGAGAAGAGGACTTGTCTTTCAAAGTGTTATACAACTTACAATATCATCAAAGTCTAAGACAAAAATGACCTACAATGTTCTATTTATACTAGGTTACAACTAGAATACAAAATGACCAAAAGGCCCTTTAATGAAAAGCCTCAAAATGTCGCCCATGGAGTGTAGTGTAGGTTCGGTTTTGGTGTGTGTTTTAGGCCCTCTTTTGCATTTTTCTTGCACACTCCATGCCTCGTGTTCATTACATTTTCATACGTCCATCCTCGTGGTCGTACTTGTATCATCTTCTCCTTCTTGAAAAGGATTTGACCTCGAATCCGTACCTTAAAAAATCAAGAGAAGGCAAACAAGCACACATCCGCATGACATGAGGGGTTAGGGTTAGCAAAAAATAACACATCCACATGCCATGCTGAGGCGGAACAAACTTAAAGTATAGCCACGAGTCCTTTGTTTTAATCATGAAAAGATTAGTACAAATGCTACAAAGGAGGTGGCTTGGTCAAGCATCAAGACAAAAGGAAAATAGGCCAAGAGTAATCCTTTCCCACCCTAAGATGGTATCGGGATCAAATGGGTGGAGTAACCAAGGACTTAGGCCTCGGCCACTCTCACTTTCCCCTAAGGTGCCGTCTTCAAAATTAGGCATACCCTCTATATCCCTGTGGAAAATATCATGAGAACAAAAAGGATAAAGAAAGGTGTTACACGAGTCAACTCCAACTATGATCTCCTTATGCATGTACTCACTAGTTTCAAGTCCAACAACACTAGTAGGCTTAACATAGAAAACACATAAAGAAGAAGTAGATGGAATTTCTAAGCATGCAACACTTTCTCTTTCAAGAGTGTAGTCCTTACATAGACATAAAATATCATGGGCAGCAAAGGGATCACAAGGAAAACCATATTTACCAAGACAATCACAATTCGGGTTTCCTAAACAATCAAGCACGTCAAGGTCATTTCCACCCGATTGATCGTTGTCCACAACTTCACTAGTTGTTGGCAACTCATATACCAATGTAGACCCAACTTGGTTTTCACAAGGGTCAACTAGTGTGTGAATACTCTCGTCACTTGGTAATGAAACCTTAGTTAAGTTATAAGTGCTAGCACTAGATGGACACAAATCATTCTCACGAGGAGAATCAATTTCTTCATCTAAAGGATCAACTAGCGCTTGCATACCTAAAACAAGAGTTTGGTCCTCATGTGGCCTAACAATACCGAGAGTATCACAAAAAGGAGACTCGAGCACCTCTACCCTAGGCAAAGTCGCAACTACACCTACTTGGCTCCTACTAGCCACAACACAACATTCTAAGTTCATAGGAGTGTAGGGGATAACGTTTTTGCCTCGTAACTCATGTGAGCTACGGCCTTCCTCCTGATGTGTGTCCAGGCAGCCCACTTGCTCCTTTTGACCTACCATATGATCCAACCTTTCATTTGCCATAGCTAGGTCTCGGGACATAGTGTAAAGGTAGGCGAAAATGACATTGGTGGCATTGTTGTCCATGGGTTGAGAGGTTGAAGCCGCGGGTTCACTTGTAATTGTACCTAAAAAAAGAAAAGAAAAGAACAAACCTACAAAGCAAAACACGAGTTAGTTCGAAACAACCTCACCACACTCTCACACACTTAATTGTCTCACACTTGGATTCACAAGTGTTGTAGGTCGGCTCGTAGTTCGTGATGAATCGAGGGGTGAGTATACTCCTTGGTCGAAATGGATTCTTTGTTTGAAGACTCAAGGAAAGTAGTGTCCGAACTTGAACCAAGAAGTACTATGATTTTAAAAATGATAAAAGCACAAAAGAAACGTAGACACGAACAATGGATTCAAAGGACTAATTGACAATCTAGTAGGAGTTTACTAGTTTATTAATTAGTACTAGGATCAATTAAACGAAATGAAGGATCAACCAATAAGAAACAAAGACATCTAAAATTTGATCTTAAATATTGTTGGTGAACAGTAAAACATGACGTGGCAGCCACGTATTGGTTGCGGTTGTTATCAAATTTTATTTTCCAGTTCAAGTCTTGATCCAATTGTAATTTGGAATTGGTGGGAATTGGGTAAGGAGGGAAAACAAATCTTGAAATCCTCTTTCAAATTCAGAAAGCAAGACATGACTTTTCTTCTCAAGACAAGGTCCTTAAATCATGGAAAAGTTGTTGAGAAGTGATTGATAGGTCTTTAGTGGTTGGGGGTCTTTCAAGACTAACAAGTTTCTACACCTTTTCCTTCATCTTTTTGGATCAAATAAGCACTTTATTTTTCTAGAAAGGTATGAAGTTAGTGATGAACATCAAGAACAACAACAACATTCACCAAGAACAACAACAACAATTTTCAAGAACACCAATAATTCCATTTTCACAGCCCACTCTAAACCAACAACAATATTGTCTCACACGGCCAAGACTACCATATCTTTAACAAAACTGGTCTTAGGACACCAATTTTATAACAACATCACACGGCCAAACTAAGAACAACAACAATATTCACATTACAATTCCAAACCATGAGCCACAACAACACCAACAACAATCGGCCAAGCTTATGTTCACAACAACAACATCAACATTTCAAGCTCAAATCTAAGATATAGACTCAATGTGTTAGTGAGGAACAATAATAACACTTAGAGACAACAAAGACAAGTAAAAATCTTGGCCAATACACAACAAGAACACAATTTTTGGCCAAGAACACAAATTGGACAGATTGCTATTTTTCTGGATTTTAAATTTTTTTTCATCAATTTTTCTTTAGCTAACAAGCCCAAGATTGATCCATTAGGAACAAGATCAAGCCACGCTTTGATACCAAATCATACAAGAAAAACAAGGGATACATGAAATTACACTCCAAACAGTCCACAAATCGCAAGATTGAAGGACCTATTGGAGACCAACTCTCGAATTCACTACAACACACCATGACAAGATAGAAAGGTGTGTTTTCAACACCAAAACAGCAAAAACAACAATAAGATGAGAACAACATGATAAGAACAATAACAACAAGAGACAAAAACTCACGGGTTGAAGATTACAAGATACACAAATGGTTACAAGATTACAATAAACAAAAGGGATGGATAGTTAGACCTTGGTTGGTATAATCTTAAGAACCCAAGAACATGTGATACTCTTGAACCCTTAAAGCTATAAACAACGGTTAACCTAACTCCTACATTGACACAAGAGGGACTTTACCTCCTCTAAACACCAATGTCTCAAGCAATGAATGCAACAATAGTGATTCCACACAAGTATCAGCCTAATTTCGGGTTTCCTCCTAAAGAGAAGAGAGGACTTGTCTTTCAAAGTGTTATACAACTTACAATATCATCAAAGTATAAGACAAAAATGACCAACAATGTTCTATTTATACTAGGTTACAACTAGAATACAAAATGACCAAAAGGCCCTTTAATGAAAAGCCTCAAAATGTCGCCCATGGAGTGTAGCGTAGGTTCGGTTTTGGTATGTGTTTTAGTCCCTATTTTTATTTTTTCTTGCACACTCCAAGCCTTGGGTTCATTACAATTTCACACGTCCATCCTCGTGGTCGTACTTGTATCACTTCTCCAGTTTAATCGATTGACAAAAAATTTTACTATTGTATTTTTGTGGACCAGTATACTCGATACACCTGGCTTTACACATTAAAGAATAAAAGTGAGGTTACAGATCTTTTCAAAAACTTTCAAGCATTAATTGAATGTCGTTTTAATACGAAAGTTCTTTCTATCTATATAGATGGTGGCGGCGAATATAAAAGTCTTGATCCATACCTAAGATCTCAGGGTATTGAACATCTTTTATCCCCTCCATACACCACTCAAAGAGTCACTCTTGCTGAAAGACATCGTAGACATATTAGTGAGACGGCTCGCACTTTACTTCATGAAGCTTCTCTTCCATTGACTCTTTGGTCTTTTGCTTGTCAACATGCAGTTTATCTGATAAATCACTTGCCAACCTAACATTTATAAAATAAATCACCTTTTCAAATGTTGTTTGGTCATAATCCGGATTACAATTCCTTAAAAATTTTTGGGAGTCTTTGTTATCCGTGGGTCAAACCTTATTCAAAAAATATATTAGAGCCACAATCAACACCATGTGTATATTTAGGATTCTCTTTAGTTCATCATTGTCACCAATGTTTTGATCCGAAATCTTCTAAAATATATTTATCTCATGATGTCAATTTTTTTGAAAATAATTTTCCTTTTCAAAATATATTTTTAAATATTTCTTCAACTTGCAAAGATATTGCATGGGAAAACCCAACTGACACTACCCCAACAACATCCCCGAGTCTTTCTTCTCCCATAAACAGCGAATTCCTCAGCCCTATACTTATCCCCAGTTCAGATAGCAGCAATGCTCTCAAAGACACTGTCTCCACTGCTTGCGCTCCAATAAAATCTACAAGTTCAGGTAACTCTACTCCTTCTCCTCCTACAAATTCTGTTGTTCCTAATAATATCCGTAACACCCACTCTTATCCCCCATTGCCTCAATCATCAGCTTTTCCAATTGTATACAGTCGCAGAAATAAAACAATTTCATCTGCTAGCCAAAATGTCGTTGCCCGTCCCTCCACCTCACTTCCGCAACAACCTCTACCCGACCCTGCTCAAGCCACCGAACCTTAAAAACCTTCTCTTCCTAATCCAAATAGTGTTGTGACCCATTCACAGCACAACATTTACAAACCAAAAACAATTCTTGACTTCATGGCTCACTTATCCCCCTCTATCACCCCGACCAACTTCAAACAAGCAAACAAACACCCAGAGTGGCAAAGAACAATGAAAATTGAATTTGATGCATTATTGAATAATCAGACATGGGATTTGGTACCACATGACCCCACAAAAACATTGTTTCTTACAAATGGTTATACAGGTTAAAAAGAAAAGCTGATGGGACAAT
>NW_025846856.1:16294-21183 GCF_002878395.1 Capsicum annuum | reverse complement strand
CAATCCTATAGTGTGTGAATACTTTTGAATATGAATTGAGATCACAAGAATCCCCTAACTCTAGGACGAGGTGAAAAACTATTTCATCGATTAAGTTTTAGTGGACACTCCAACTTGGGTCAACTTTTGTAGATGATAGTTTCTCGTATACAACGAATTAGAAGTCCTGCAATGGTGGAAGACGCGCCCTATCCTTAAAACTCTGTGTCAACCTAGGGGATAAAGGCCTCCGACCATGAGAACTGTTACCTTCATTTGGATCCAACCCATCTTTTTCGATATCTGGATTAGGCGGAGGCAATGAAGTCCTCGAAGACAACCAAGATGTTGACCGCCAGTACATTCTCCCACTATTTGCAAGTTGGCATGGCTCCTGAGAGCCATCATCTCCACCAGCTGAGGCATCTTCCTTTCCCGACATTCTGACCATCAAAACTAGGGGTAAAGTCTAACAGCCAAATTACAGAGGATACAATGATATCTCTGCAGTGAATTTTTATATCGATGATCGTGCATTAATTGCTTAACGGAATCAGTATGCAAAATGTGTAAATGGAGATAGTAGCTCGTTAAATGCCTCAATTAGTATCACATTAATTTTTAATCGCCCTTCAATGTGATAGTTAATATGTCAACATGTTCTGATGAAGATCATATCTGATTCGATATACTTCACTTGAGCTGACGGTCTATTGAAAACAGCCTCTCTACCTCCTCAAAATAGGAGTAAGGCTACATACACACTACCCTTCGCACACCTTGTGAGATTAGTGGGATTATGTTATTGTTGTATATACATGGTCAAAGTTGGAAGCAATGTTTTGATTGGACGCGCAGCAAAAGGCGTATGGTTCTGAGTGTACACTAACTGTTACAACGACTGCCACCTCAGTCTATCAAGTAAAATCATTACATATGTTCAATCTAACAACGACCGCTACCTCAGTCTATCAAGTAAAATCATTGCACGTGTTCAATCTAACAGTCGAAATTCAAACATTATTAGATGAACAGTCTGTTGAATTATGTAATAAATGTAGATACATATGACCATGTTGAGAATAACAAGACCACGTTCCCTTAAATCTCTCATAGTTAAAAGTTTCTATTTGAAAAATTCATAAGAACGTGGGTGTTAGGTAGGGGCCGCGGAAATGCAGGCCCCGCTGCCACAAATTATTACGTAGGCTCGACCACTTGGATTGACCTTAGGCAAGCACCCCTCCAAAGTGCAATGGAGGTCACCAACCTAGGCCATGGGCCTTCATGATCGCCCATTGACCCCGTCAAGGTAAGTATGTCTCATAGATGTCCTTGGCCCTTGAAAATTAGATACAACTTCCATGCAGACACACCCACGCAGTGACCACAGATCGAGTGAACTATTCTTTCTCCTTTTATTAAAGAATACTGTGTGCGCTGTGCAAATAGTGGCATACACCTATTTTTGGAGGATACAACTTCTAGGATGTTCAATGATTCCATAATCATATCAGAGCTGGAGTAAACCAGATTCTGAATTACAAATGTACTAAGAGCTTATCTTTCTTTCAAGAAAAACAATTAGGTTAATTAGAGAAACATCAAGTTCACAATCCATGGATCGAGTAAGAGATTTAGAATTTGAATTGGGTAGGGGCCACGTGAACGCAGGCCCCCGCTGCCACAAATTATGACGTAGGCTCAACCACTTGGATCGACCTTAGGCAGGCACCTCTCCAAAGTGTAATGAAGGTCACCAATCTAGGCCATGGGCCTTCATGATCGCCCATTGACCTCGTCCAGGTAAGTATGTTTCTTGGTGGTCCTTGGCCCATTTATATAGTATCTCCTTACTACTATTCAAACTTATTCACTTGACTACTAGTCTTTTGACCTTCATATCATTGTTAATCGAAAAGCTCATATCCGAAGTAGCGTCTTCATTATGAATCTTTCTAGTTCTCTAATAGCGAAAGAAATGAAGGGTAGTCGGAATGATCCTCTATGGCTCCATGAAGGCCATGGAGGCTGTTAATCAGGCTCTTATCCTATGGTCATGGCTCATCCACCGTACTTTGTTTTTGGTTGCCTTAAATCAAAGAGGTTTTCTACATATGCATCGTCTCATAAAATGAGCAGAGTTCTCATCATCAACTGCATAAGTTATTCAGATAACAACATGACAGTACCAGCAAAACTATAAAAAGAAGGCGGCAACAACTATCTTATGGTTTATTTGAATAAACATTCCCTTTTTTAAACGTTAGTTGCTGAAGAAATTCCATAATGAGTAACAAAAATAATGAATAGTTGTTCACTGGTCCTGTTTCTTAGCTTCATTTAGTGAAATAACATTAACAACACTAGAGAAATAGCATATGAGAAGGCGCTATGTTTTTTTATAGTATATAAAAGACGAACAAGAATGTTGCAGAAGAGAAACCCGTCTACCTGCTCGAATATAAGATAATGTAGTTTATGAATGATGGCCATTTTGAATTGTCATGTTTCAAGGTATTAGGAGACGCAACAGTCTGATGCAAGACGTAAAATAGTGTAACTTGTTCCATGATTACTCCAACGTTTTTGATCTGCGAAAGAAATGAAGGGTAGTCGAGAATGATCCTCTGATACAAGATAAACAATGGAAACACGAAACAAACACTCAAAACAGTCCACAAGTTCAAGAGAACCGAGGACCCTTTGAGTGACCCCTCTTGGATTCTAGATCAACAACAAGAACACAATGTAATGAGGTGATTAACACCTATTTTCAGCGGACAACAAACTAGATTAACAACGTGAGAATGAAGAACATGAACAACAATAAAAATATTATTAATAACAATAAACACACGGCTACAAGAAATAAAGGGATAGATAGATAAACTACACAAATATGTAATCTTAAGAACACAAGTGCCTATTCCACTCTTGGACCCTTAACACCACACACAATGATTCACCTATCTCTTACATTGAAACAAGAGGGACCTCGATCTCCCAAGCATCCAACGTTTCCAAGCTTGAATCCAACATGAGTGATTCCACACTCAAGTTGATTTCCCTAGTTACTATGTTTCGGCCAAGAGGCCATTCTCCCAAGAGAGGGTGTTTCAATGTTACAACTTTCAATATTCAATCAAAACTAGTGACTAAAACCCTTCATCATTCTATTTATAGTGTATTACAAATAATAGGTAAAATGACCAAAAGGTCCCTTTAATAAAATGTGACCAAAGGCGCCCTTGGAGTGCAAGTTTAGGGTCGGTTTTGGTGTGATCCAAGGCCTTCTATACACTTCAGTTGGATGCTTTATTGGACGGGTCCAACGCATTCTCACATACGTGCATCCTCATGGTCGTACCCGTATCATCCTCCCCTTCTTGAAAAAGGATTCGACCTCGAATCCGCTCCTTGCAAAATCAAAGAAGGCCAAACAAGCAAAACACCTCATGACATGAGGGTTAGGATTAGAAAAATACACACATCACATGCCATGCCAAGGTGGGACAAACTTGGAGTATACCCATGGGTACTTTGTGTTGAACATGAAAACCTTAGTATTAATGGCACAAAGGAAGAGGTCATCATCAACAAAAAGAGACAAGGAAGAACCTTGCCTTCCTTTATTAGCACCCACTTTCAAACATTGCTTGTCATCTTGACCAAGCATCAAGTGGGAAGTGTAGAAATTCCCACATTCCGGGAGAGTACCGGGGTCAAATGGGAGAAGTAGCAAAGGGTATAAGCTGAGGTTAGCCCTTCCGTCCCCTAGGCTGGCACCCGTCGAAAGTACAATGGAGGACACTAACCTAGGTCATGGACCTTGTTGATCGCCCATGGACCCCGTCCAGGTAAATATGTTGCTACGTTGTCCTGGGCCCATTTATATAGTATCTCCCTACTACTATTCTATCTTCTTCACTTGACGATGTGGGAATATTAGTCCTTAGACCTTCATATCATTGTCAATCGGAAAGCTCAGATCCAAACTTCCGTAAAATAGTGTGACCTGTTCCATGATTACTCCAACGTTTATGAGCTACTGACTGAGTGAAAAATGTTATATGCCTATTCGCATAGTTATAGTTAGGTTATATGAGCGAAAGAAATGAAGGGTAAACGAGAATGATCCTCTATGGCTCCATGACCCCTGGAAGGCCATGGAGGCTCTTATTCCATAGTCACGGTTCATCCACCAGAATTGGTTTCTGGTCGCCTTAGAACTCAATGATACAGTGGTGCGGACCTTGTAAAAGTATGGTCATGCCAATCAATGTTGCTACAAGGTAATATAAAGAAATAAAACGATTAGCTTTCCGAGTTTGCATTAGGATTTAACATCTTTTTGTGTTGTATTTTTGGTCTGCTAATTTGGTGAATATGTTTCCTTTTTTTTTTTTGTTAAAAAAGAAATCAAGAGAGAAAATAGTTTGCACTTATGAAGAAATTTAAAAAAGCAAACTGTTTCCTTCTTGATTTCTCACGCCAGCACCACTACGAAGTGGCCACCAGGCCTATAGAATCAACACATTCATCCATTGAGAGTACCATCAATGTTACTGTAATTGTAGATTGAACATATGCGGAGAAGTATGATGATCAAGAGGTCGACGTCTCGTTCCTCATTCTTCTACTTACACGTTCATTCTGCAGTTACAACAGTACTGGTACTCGCAATGGATGAATGAGTCCTTGGCCCTTTTTTAATAGCATCTCCTTGTTCGTCTTTCGTCTTATTCACTTGACGGTGTGGGAATATGGAGTAAATATCTTGCAGACTGCATCTTTAATATACAAAGATATGTCGTCATTGAATTTTACGATGGATAATCATACATTCATAGATCATTGTGCAAAATGGGTAGATGAAAATAGAAGAGTTTTAAATGCCTCAAGTATCA
>NW_025846856.1:9212-13294 GCF_002878395.1 Capsicum annuum | reverse complement strand
TTATATGATATCAGAGTGAGACTCAATTCGTATTTCTTGATTTACCCTTGAGCCCCCGGGGAGGGTGTTTATATTCCCATATTGGTAAAGAGAACAAGCTGTTGTTGTCTCTGTTGTATGGTTTGAGCATTCATCTCGTGAGCTTTGTAGTTGAGTTAAAACTCAAGATCGTCAGCTTTCTTTACCGTCACCTTAACTGATCGGTTATCATGTTTCTTGTGCAGGAGGCTGCTGTTACAAGTTGTCAGAGGTGATTCACCTGAATGTACATGTTACAGTGCTGCAACACCCGATGACCGTTAGAGGCAATTCGCTGACTAGACATTTCATTGAACATTTGCCATGACTTAGAAATTAGAAATTTCAAAGCCAGTTTAGGCAAGATCATAGTTCTTTAAGACATAGTTACTTTACTTCCCTTTCCTTCTGTAAAATTGGCTCTGTGCTAAAGATTTTCAAAACTGTTGTTGATTCCAAGCTGTTTTTAATGATAAGATGGCATTTAGTATTTTACAATTATGGTTACCTATTCCAAACTTTTCGACATGACTTCGTCACTACTGTATTTTCTTTTCATATTGTAAACTTGCTGCAATATGATCTGGAGGAGGTCATGGGTTCAAGCTGTGGATACAACCTCTTCAGAAAGAGTTTTGTCATATGCCATGTGGTTTGTACAACCACTGTCAATGATTCAAAAATCAGATTTCTTGGTTGAAGAATATGTTGCCACAAATAAGTGATCTTCTTTTTTTTTGGTGACTTGGACATCTGCTTAAGATTTCTGAGATTTGTTTTTACAAATCACAGCTCATGGCCAAGTTGATTGTAGACATTGAATTGTGCATTTGGTCTCTTCCAATATTTAAATGGAGGATGACTTATTTTGTCACAGTGTTGACAAGGTGGGTAGTTTTTCCTTGAATTATTACCCTTGCTTCGAGTCTTGAGGTTGGTTGTCAAAGCTCCTTCAACCATACCATTCTGTCTCATAAGCTTCTTTTACTCTTGCGTCTGCAACATATTTAACAATTCTGCCAAGGTAATCTTGGACAAGTTTTGTGTTTTCCAAGGAATACTTCATATCTTTCAAGCACAGTAACAAATTTTTTTCAATTATTCTTGAATCTTTAAATTTTGTGTCAAACAATCTTACCTTGTTAACAATGCTAAGAAGTCGGTCTGAGTACTCTTTGACGGTCTCAGATTCCTTGATCTTTTGCAATTCGAATTCCCTTATTAAATTCAACACCTTCATGCCTCGTATTCTTTCATCTCCTGTGTACTTTTCTGCAGGCTAAAAACCAACAATTGGTATCAAGAGCAAATTTTCTAGAGGGATCTGTGAGATGAATTCTTAAAACAATTTTTCGTAGGATACAGTTGTAGAGCTTTTTAAGTGTACGAATTCAATTCACAGCCTGAAGAGCTCGGGCAAATTAATTCTGCAACTGTCCTCTTCTCTGTGTTTATAGTCGGTTAACTAAACTACTAGCCAATGTGCCTTCTACTGTCATATTAATGCAAAATCCCATTTGGAACCTAAAACTGAAGCCATGAAGAAATCAAACTCATAAAATAATCCAGTTTTGATAAAGCAAGCCAGCAACATTGCGATAAACAATAGATGCAGCAATTGTGTAAAGTAAACTGCTTAAGAACTTGACCTTAAATAAGCCATATCTTAGTTGCAAACATCAAAATATTTCAGCTTCAGCTACATGAATGGTTGGTCTTCTAGATCTATTTTTCCTCCTTACTTAATTGTTACTGAGATCTCCTTATAATAATGAACACAGGTAGAATAAAATGGCCCCTGATGTTGAAATCCAAGTTGCTTCATCTCCAGGGTCATAACATCGTAGGAGATGAGCCAACAACTCTTATCAAGGAAAATGAGGGGTAGAATCCCATGAGCCATGATAGATAGGCTCAATAAGTGAAGTGCATTGAAAGGTATGAAGTTTGTTCCAAACACCAGGCTCAATCATAAGCCATAAAGTAAAGACTGAGTTGAAATCTTTGGCCATGATGTTAATGGAACCATCACGCAATATCAAGCTGGTAAAATGAAGACCTGGAACATCTGGACCGCTATTCTCATGGAACACCTCATTGCCAAGGTCAAATGAAATAAGGGTGTTTTCTCGGACTATCCAGTAATAAGCTCCATTCAGGTAACCAGAACAATAGGGAAGAGAGGCACTACTAAGGGCGGAGGTTAGAACTTTGTAATGTTTACATTTAAGGATTCTCGAAGAGTTAGTAGAAGAGGATTAAATGGCTCCATATGATCGATGGATCGTATCGTCATAATCGATGAACCGGCGGACCCAAAGCACCTTGTAGTTACTTGTAAAGGGGGGATTGAATCCAAACCCAAAATAGCCAGCCATATCTTGGAGAAGTGTTGGTTCAGGCTTGAAGTGGACTGGAGGGAGAGTGGTTACCACCCTGGTTGTAGGATTTCACAGTCCCAAAAAAGGGCCATATTCAGTTTTCGACTTTGTTCCTTTAAACAAAAACACGCCATCCACAGTATAAAGCTGAGTCAAGTATGAAAGCTTATTTGATTTCATTTACATGAGTGTGTATATATACAAGAGAATACAAACTAAATAAAGAAAGAATCAAGTAATAAAGAATGCTGATCTTCTCCTAAATAGATACAAAATCACCATGATATACTGAGATATGGAAGATCTGCTGAGATAGGGAAGATCAATCATCAGATATCTTTCAAGATAAGATGTATGCGCCAATACGCCCCCCTCAAGATAGGCAATGTGTAGCAAAGCCTAACTTGAATAGGTGTTTATCAAAGGCTGGCTTTGGTAGGGATTTAGTTAGAGTATCCGCGATTTGTTCTGCAGCATGAATATGAACAATGAGAACTTGATTCTGCTGAACTTGTTTGCGAACAAAGTGAAAGTTTACAGAAATATGCTTCATGCGGCTATGAAAAATTGGATTTGCACACAAATAAGTTGCACCAACATTGTCACAGTAAATGGTTGGTCTTTGAGGGAGTGAAACATGTAATTCTTTTAGCAGATTTGTCACCCAGTTGGTTTCAGCTAGCGCGCTTGCAACAGCATGATACTCTACTTCAGTTGATGAGCGAGTAATTGTTCTTTGTTTCCTAGAAGACCAGCTCACAGGATTTTGTCCAAAAAACAATATGTAGCCAGTAGTGGAAGCTCTATCACTTACATCTCCTACCCAATCCGCATCAGAGTACATGTGTAGGTTGAAATCATTGCCTCTTTGAATGTGAAGAGCGAACTGAAGTGTTCCTTGGAGATACCTGAGTACCCGTTTGAGTGCTTTCCAGTGCACTTCAGATGGAGAGTGCATAAATTGAGACAATTTATTCATAGAGAAGCTAATGTCTAGACGAGTAAAAGATAAGTACTATATTTTTCCAAGAACTCTCCTATAGCGAGTGGCATCAGTAGGTTCCGCTCCATCATGTAGTTGAGGCACTTCAGTGGCACTCATTGGGGTTTATGCTGAATTACAGTCCTTCATATTTTCATCAAAGAGGATTTCATTGATGTAATTGGACTGTGATAAAGTGATTCCCTTAGCAGTTCGAAGCACCTCCTTATCAAGAAAGAAGTTTAGATTCCCAATATCTTTAATGGAAAAACACCCAGCAAGACGAGCAATAACCCGATTTACCTCGGAGTTGTGATTCCCTGTAATAATAATATTGTCTACATAAACCAATGCATACAAAATGTTGTTTGACACTTTCTGAATAAAGAGTGAGGCATCAGATTCTAACTTGATAAATCCCAGATAAAGAAGAAATGTCTTAAGTTCATTGTACCACGCCCGAGGGGCTTGCTTGAGGCCATATATTGCTTTCTTTAGATGACATATGTGGGAGGGAAACTTCTCGGCTGCAAAACTTGGAGGTTGGACCATGTACACTTCTTCTTCTAAACGACCATGCAAGAATACGTTGTTAACATCAAACTGACGTAGGGGCCAATTCTGCTGGACAGCAATAGAGAGAACCAAACGTACAGTAGTTGGTTTGATGACCGGACTAAACGTGGCATGATAATCAACTC
>NW_025846856.1:0-6212 GCF_002878395.1 Capsicum annuum | reverse complement strand
GAGAAAGAGAGAAAGACGCATCTGTCCTCTGTTGTTTTCAGGCTGATAGGATGAAGTAAATTGATCATAACTTTTTATTATAATGTTTAAATTGGATGAAACAAATTGCATTGGAAAGAATACTCAAAGATCTTTCTATTTATATATATCAGCTCTCACAGTTCATTATATGCAGGAAGTTATGATAGTTTGAAGTTGACTAAAACTTTTGACCTGAAATGCGCCCGAAATGCGGGAGCATTTCAAACCAGTGAGTTAGCCACTGAAATATGCCCAAAATGTGCCCGGAATGTGTCCAATACATACTAGGGACTTTCCTCATTGCAACGCAACTTGAAAATCTAAAAACGGAGGTCGGGAAGGTCATCAGATAAATCCCCGAAGTTAGGATGTCTAAAATGACAGTAAGTGTTGAACTTGAACACTTAGCAAAAAAACTTTCTAAGTGTTGGAATCTCTCATGGAGCTTTACGAGCTGAATTTGACGTGTGATTTTTTACAGGGTCTTACACTTAACCTGGATCTATCAAACATACATAAAAACCCAGAGATTAATGCCGGGCTTGTGAGAAGAGAAAAGATTGCTTTCTTCGATAAAGTGCGTTCAAAAGTGGCTGAACATGTCTTTCTTGGTGGGGATGCAGTTGCAAAAGATAAGGATATACCAAACCAAAATGGGATTACTCATGTTCTTAACTGTGTGGATTTCGTATGCCCCAAGTATTTCAAGTGTGATTTCATATATTGGACTTTGTGGTTGCAAGATAGCCCGTCAGAAGATATTACTAGCATTCTCTATGATGTTTTTGACTACTTTGAAGAAGTCAGGGAGCAACATGGAAGGGTTTTTGTACATTGCTACCAAGGGGTCTCTCGGTCAACCTCTTTGGTTATCGGTTATATTATGTGGAGAGAAGGACAAAGTTTTGATGATGCATTTGAGTGCGTAAAGTCAGCAAGGGGCATCGCAGATCCAAATATTGGTTTTGCTTGTCAGTTGTTACAATGCCAAAAAAAGGTTCATGCTTTCCCTTTGAGTCCAAGTTCATTATTAAGGATGTATAGAGTCGCGCCTCATTCACCATACGATCTTTTGCATCTCATTCCGAAAATGTTAAATGATCCTTCTCCGTCAACATTAGATTCCAAAGGTGCATTTATTATACATATACCCTCATCAATATATGTTTGGATTGGTAGAAAGAGTGAAGCTGTCACGACCAGAACCAGGGCCTGGCCGTGACGAGCATTTCGAACCATGGAGGCCCAAAACACCCCTATCTTTCTGTTAATCATGCACCTAATTCATATGATCAAAGTAATGCGGAAGAAAAAAAATAATTCGGAAACATGGTCATAAATATGAAAAGAAACAATAATAGGGAGATAAGGTTCCTCCAACATTAAGTAACCTCTAAACAACTGTCTGAAAAAATCTCTAACAAATGACTGAGTTAAGTAACCGTACATAAACTGGGACAAGGCCCCCAGTAGACCCCAAAACTCAATATAAGATAAAAGGACTGCAGGACATAAGACCTTCCAAAACATAGAAGGCTCACCACTTGTCTCTGCAACTCTGTCTGAATGATCTACTGATTCTCTTGACCCTTACTCTCAAATGCCTTCTTCGGGCATCCACATTTCTCAAGTAAAATCAATGCATTCAAATTTCATCTAATTCAATCACATATCATGTTCTGTAGGGTATCGTTATACCCGACTTGCAAGTCCTCAATATCACTTCCACATATGCATAATCATGTAAAAACTAAGGCGATTCATCATTTACAAGTGGTGAACAATATTTATTTCAAATTCATGCTCTCTTTTGTTGATCACAATATGATATGGGGTATCAAGACATTATCATGGGAATTTGAAAGCAATTTATCAGTCATATTTATCAAACTTCCAAGGAAAATCTTAAATCACATATGCATGGTTTCAATCATTGAAGTATATAGGCAAACAATTCCCATGACATAAAGAAAAATGACTTAGAAATCATATTGAAAGCAAGTTATTAGCATTTGATTGAAAACCCCCATTTTTAAAAGCATGCATGTTCATAAAAACTACACGCATGAGATTTTAGCATAACCCCACGTACCTCTATTTCCAAGGATAATAGATGTTTCTTGAAGCTTGCGGATTGGTGATTCCAAATATGTAATTGTCTATGAAAACCTACGGTCGAATCTTGAACTATTTGGGTTTTTTTATTTTGAAACCCTAAGGAGAATCTTTAAGCACTTTTGATGAATGAAGGTATATTTTGGGGTCCTTGGAACTGAATTTCGTGTTTTAGGGCTAACTAAGGGTGGAAAAGGACCACTTTGTCCCCAAAACGGAGTGTTTAAGTCACTTGAATTCTTTACATAGGCGCTGCCCATCCCATTGCCTATATTCACATAGGCGTCGCCTAGCCTATCAACTATGTTTACATAGGCGCCACCTAGGCTATGGCCTATGTTTACATAGGCGCTGCCTAGGCTATTGCCTATGTTTTCCAGTGGCCATGGGCGATTGGTTAGGCGACGCATATCACTTTGAAAGGCCATAACTTCCTGCTCAGGTGTCAGATTTTAGCCAAATTGTTATCGTTAGAAATCTAACTCGAATACCTATCATTTGACACATAGTAGGCTTCCTAATTCGACATATACAGAGAGTTATGGTCGATGGAAGCTGACACACTTTACAACGTCCACTAAAACTTAGTCGCTTGAAATAGTTTCAACTCGTCCATGAGTTGAAAGACCTCTATGGTCTAAATTCAAGCTTGAATGGATTCATATGCTACACAAATAATTAACATACCGTACTGGCATAGGATTTTATGGCTTCGAGATTATCAGCGCATCAAAATCATAGTCTATATTGTAGCCCAAAATGTGAGGCGTTACATTATCCCCCCTTAGGATCATTCATCCCCGAATGATGATGCAGGACACAGACGGACATGATTTCAAGCATAATAAAGGACTAGGAAAGATAAGATAGGAATAGTACCTTCTATCTCATTCTTTATCGAAGCAAAAAAATTGGGATATCTAATTCTCATCTCATCTTCTGACTCCCAAGTAGCTTCTTCGACTTTCTGATTCCTCCACAGTACCTTTACTGAGGCTATCTCTTTGCTCCTCAGCTTTTGAACTTGGTGATCTAAAATTTCAATGGGCTCTTCTTCGTAAGACAAGGAGTCTGTCACCTTGATACGGTAATACCATAGAATAATCTCTAATGCATTTCTTCAACATGGATATATGGAATACCGAATGAACGGAACCCAAACTTGCAGGCAATTCTAGCTCATAAGCAACTGTACCAATCTTTCTTAGAATCTTATATGGCCCTACATAGTGAGGTCTCAATTTACCCCTTTTTCCAAACTGCATAACTCCTTTCATAGGAGAAACCTTGAGAAATACCCAATCACCAATTTCAAACTCTAGTTCTCTTCTCCGAACATCGGCATAGGACTTCTGACGATTGTGAGCAGCCTTGAGTCATTATCTAATGATCTTTACTTTTTCCATCGCCTGATGAACAAGATCAGAACCATAAAACTAAGTCTCACCTACTTCATACCATCCTATTGGAGACCTACATCTCCTCTCATACAAAGCCTCAAAAGGAGCCATCTTGATACTGGCATGGTAACTATTATTGTAAGCAAATTCAACCAGTGGCAAGTGATCTACCCAACTACCTTTGAAATCAATGACGCATGCCCTCAACATATCTTTGGGGGTCTGAATGGTACTCTCAGCTTGCCCATCCATCTGAGGGTGGAAAGTTGTGCTCAAATTCACTTATGTACGTAAACCCTTCTAAAAAGATCTCCAGAACTGAGATGAAAACTGTGTACCTCTATCGGATATAATGGGCACTGGTGCCCCATGCAATCGAACTATCTCCTCAATGTAAATCTTAGCATAAACCTCTCCCAAATTATTAGTCCTCACAGGCAAAAAGTGGGTTGACTTTGTCAACCAATCTACAATCACCCATATAGAATCATACTGGTTTTGGGATCTCGGAAGTCCTGTAATGAAGTCCATGTTTATCATCTCTCACTTCTATAAAGGCAGGGCTATCTCTTGGGAAGTACCACCTGGACTCATGTGTTCTACCTTCACTTGTTGACAGTTCAAACACTTGGAGACAAAATCAGCTACATCACGTTTCATGTTATTCCACCAATACAAGGTTTTCAAATCATGGCACATCTTAGTATATCCTGGGTGAATGACATACCTCGAAGTGTGCGCCTTATTAAGGATTCTTTCCCGTAGCCCATCAACATTCGGAACGCACAACCTACCCTAAAATCTCAGAATACCATCACCACAAATTTCAAACGACATAACCTTTTGTTGACCCACATCTTTCTTGATTTGCATCAAGATGGGATCTTCAACCTGCTTCTTCTTAACTTCAGCATAAAGGGATGACTTAGATAACTCAAGAACAATCACCCCTCCATCATTGGAATCTAAGAGTCGCACTCCCAGATTTGCAAGGCGATGAATATCCTTTACCATCTCTTTCCTTCCTTCTTCTACATGAGATAGGCTGCCTATGGACAACATGCTGAGGGCGTCCGCTATAACATTTGCCTTGCCCGGATGGTAATACAGACTCATATCATAGTCTTTAAAAATGTCTATCCAACGCCTCTTCCTGAAGTTTAATTCTTTCTGTGAGAAAACATACTGCAAACTCTTATGGTCAGTATAAATATCAACATGCACTCCATAAAAATAGTGCCTCCAAATTCTAAGTGCAAACACCACAGCTGCTAACTCCAAGTCATGAGTGGGGTAATTGCGCTCATGCACCTTTAACTGCCTAGATGCATAAGCTATTACCTTACCACGCTGCATTAGTACACAAGAAAGTCCCACACGGGACACATTATAATAAACCACAAAATCATCTACACCCTCAGGAAGGGTCAAACCAAGAGCAGTAGTCAGCCTATCCTTCAAATTCTCAAAACTATTTTCACACAAGTCAGACCACACAAACTTTATCTTTTTCTGAGTCAGTTTAGTAAGAGGATCAGCTATGGAAGAAAAACTCTCTACGAACCTTCTGTAATACCCCGCCAAACCCAAGAAGCTTCGAATATCGGTTGGAGTCTTGGGTATGGGCCATTTTCTCACTGCTTCAACTTTCTGGGGATTCACTCTTATCCCTTCACTGGGCACAATATGCCTTAGGAAGGCAATAGTGTCTAACCAGAATTCACACTTAGAAAATTTAGCATACAGCTGATGATCCTTAAGGGTCTAAACAATAATTCGGAGGTGATTGGCTTGATCCTCTTTACTCTTAGAATAGATCAGAATATCATCAATAAACACAATGACGAACAAGTCAAGAAACTGATGGAACATTCTATTCATAAGATCCATGAAGGCTGCTAGGGCGTTAGTCAACCCGAACGACATGACTAGAAATTCATAGTGACCATATCGGGTTCGAAATGTTGTCTTTGGTATGTCTGACTCCCTAACTTTCAACTGATAATAACCCGAATGAAGGTCTATTTTTGAAAAACACTTGGCACCCTGAAGCTGGTCAAAAAGGTCGTCAATCCTAAGAAGAGGATATTTATTTTTAATCATGACCTTATTCAACTGACGGTAGTCTATGAACATCCGAAGGGACCCATCCTTCTTTCGCACGAAGATCACGGGTGCACCCATGGGGAAACACTAGGACAAATAAAACCTTTGCCTAGGAGGTCTGCAAGTTGTTCCTTTAACTCCTTTAGTTCCATGGGAGCCATTCTATATGGCAGAATAGAAATAGGACGAGTGTCTGGCAACACATTAATACCAAAATCTATGTCCCTATCAGGAGGTATCCCTAGGAGATCTTCAGGAAAGACTTCTGGGAATTCATTCACTACAGGGACTGACTACAAAGGAAGGTTTTCAACTTTTGAATCTTTTACTCAGATTAGATGATACATACAACCTTTGGAGATAAGCTTTCGGGCTTTAAGATAAGAGATAAAGTAACCTTTAGTTTCCATAGAACTCCCTGCCCATATAATTGGTGTCTCATTCGAGAAAGAAAAAATGACCTTTCAGGTTCTGCAATCAAGGGTGGCATAACACGAATGGAGCCAGTCCATCCCAAGGATGCCATCAAAATCTATCATATCTAGTTCTATAAGGTCTGCCACAGTTTCC
>NW_025846855.1:0-1053 GCF_002878395.1 Capsicum annuum | reverse complement strand
GTCCCCCCCTCCTCCCTCCAGGTTTTGAGGCTCAGTCTAGGGGTCTAGAAAATCAATAAATTTTTCAGACAGAATTGCAGAGACAAGTGGTGAGTCTTTTATATTCTGGAAGGCCTGATGTCTGGTAGTTTATTTATCATTTAATAGTCTTGGGTCTACTGAGGGCCTTGTCCCAGTTTTCAGACAGTTGTTTGTTTTAGTCATGTAGTAGAGATTTCGCAGACGGTTTTTAGATGTCGATGAATGTTGTGGGACATTATTTTCCGTTATTGATTTCATTAGACTCATGACCATGTTTCTGTAGTATTGTGTATCTTCCGAATTTCTTTTATCATATGAATTATGTGCATGATTTCCTGATAGATAGGGGTGTTTTGGGCCTTCATGGTTCGGAATGCTCGTCACGGCCAGGGCCTCGGTTCGGGTCATGACAAAATACCTCTAAGGAATTACACGCATGAGATTTTTCATGCAACAAATAGATATATCCATAACGTGAAAAGTCATCAATAAAAGTGATAAAATATTTTTCTTTATTGAAAGATGTGATATCAAAAGGACCACATATATCAGTGTGTATAATTTCAAGAAGTTGTGTGCTTCTTGTGGTTCCTTTCTTTGTGTGTTTAGTTTGTTTTCCTTTAATACAATCAACACAAATATTAAGGTCAGTAAAATCTGAGTCTGGAAGGATCTCATTCTTAACTACTCTTTCCAGTCTTTCCTTAGATAAATGACCTAAACGTTTATGCCACAAGTAAGCGGATTGTTCATTCACCAAACCTCATTTAGTTCCAACATTATGATGCAGAGTCAAGAGTGTTTCGGTAAATAGATTATCAAGATTCAGTTTGTATAAATTATCACAAAGAGTATCAGTACCAATGAGATAATTATTCTTAAACAAACTAAAACATTCATTTTCAAAATTAAAAGAATATCCAGTCTTATCCAACTTAGACAATGAAACTAAATTTCTCGAAAAAGAAGGAACATAATAAGTTTCAACTAAATCTAAGTGACGCCCAGTATCGAGAATCAGATGATAAGTCC
>NW_025846854.1:0-1020 GCF_002878395.1 Capsicum annuum | reverse complement strand
TTTGTCCCACTAAACGTTGTACACACAGAAATTGGAAAAAATGGAGAAAATTGAGCTATGGGTATATGTTGTATCGATTGTGAAGCTGTTTTGATTGTTTAGTGATTTTGTGCGTGTGTGTGATTGTTGTTCAGAGTGAGGGTGAGTTTCTGTGTGAATATGGAAGATGGTCGTATGGAGCTCCCTGTTCTTGTGGAGAAGAAGCTGTGTATCCCCCTGTTTGTGTATCGTGTGTATGCATATATATATATTTTTGAAACTTCTGTGGGGGTATGTTTATATTTACCCCCCCCCCCCCCCAAAATGGAAAAGATGCAGTGTATATGCTCTTTTCTTTGTGTCAAAGAAATGTGGGGAGGGGGTGGTTACGTGGGGTAGGGGTAGGAGGGGTAGGGGTTAGGATGTGTTGTCAATTTTTAGTTGGGTGGGTTGTTAGAATATTCGAATAAGACAAGGTTTGTTATTTTTTTTTTTGTATTTTGTGAGGGTATAATAACATGGATGAGGGTACACGGTAAGATAAGGTAACATTGGGTAAATTAATCTTTCGGAGGGACAAAATTACATGTCTACATCATGCCCCCCTTGAATGTAAACACGCAGTGTTTTAAGGCAAAGAAGTAAACAACGAGACTGAATTTTATCCTGATCATTATTCAAAGAGACGAGAAAAAGAAATAAGGACAATCGACTCCTGTCGGACACCCTATCTACCTAAGTCATGAGGAAATCACAAGTATCTCAAAGGGTTGGAAGAGAAGTGGACTATACCGAGTTGGAGAGTCGAGTGAGGTTCTACCAAGGTTCCGGTCCGCGGCTCTGTCATTACATCAAATATGAAAATTACAAGTTAAAACATGAATGAAATTACAAAATCCTATCTATACAACTTCTGTTTGCTCTTGACTTGACTCTTATCTCTCTATTCTTCAGGAGAGCTCCTAACTTACCATTTCATCGTCCTGTTCTTCAAGCGAGCTCCTGACTTGCAATTTCATCACCCTGTTCTTCAGGCAGGCT
>NW_025846853.1:0-4632 GCF_002878395.1 Capsicum annuum | reverse complement strand
GTAGATTGTTTTTCTGGATTGAGTAGCGTCATTATCCATTGTCTTACATCTTCCATATCTGCTTGTCGTAGCTCTTTTGAATTTGAGTAAATCATTTGATGATCTCTCGAATAATAGCTCCATATTGGATTTCCGTTAGTATAATTATTTGCTAGTTCTTGAATGATCGTAGCTAGTCCAATAAGTCGTTTATTTGCATAGAAGTCTGGTATCTCGATTCTGGGTATCTCCGGTTGCTGCGTAATATCTTCTGGGATGATCATATCTCTAGTTAGTCCTATCTTTACAACTTGTATAATTGGTTTTATTTCATCATATAGTATCTCTGCCGGTGCAATATAACACTTTATATAAAATAAATTTCCTTTTGTTATCCTTTTGTAGGTGATGAATATCTTGTATAATTCTTCCATAACTGTTAATTCTTCTCCGTCTTGAGTATATATGATATTTAGTAGTCCATAGTCAAAACAGGTTTTAACTAGGCTTGGGTTAGTTTTGGGTAGTGCAATTAGTTTGTTATATCCTTGTAATTTTTGGGTTATATCGTTGGTATTTGGTTCTTTGATGTTTGTAGCTCTGGGGTTATGGTTTAGAAAGGTTTGTACTCTGTATATATTTTCTATGTATTTCTGGGCGGTGTAGTTGTAAACTTTTTTATCTTGGTTTAGGCTATCTCTGTATGTGTTAAATACTACGCACACACCCTCAAATTGTATATCTATGATTCCAAAATAAACACAATAAATTAGGGTAAAAGGACGGAAACCTTTCAGCAATATAATTGACCAAATTATCGCTACCAAAGTAACTCGAGACTGATATCAACCAATTATGCAGGACTTCATGCTGAGATTATTGTGGCTAAACAATACACTAAAAAAAAACCTAATAAACTAGAATACCAAATAATACTAAAAACGTAAATTAGAGTTACCTTCCAGCAATATAATTGACAAACTTATCACTACCAAAGTATCTCGAGTTTGATATCAACTAATTAGGCACGATTTCATGCTGACATAATTATTGCTAAACGGTACAGCAAAAAAAACTAATAAATAATAATACCAAATAATACTCCACAGGTAAATTAGGGTTACTTTTCTATGATATAATTAAGCAAATTATCACTGTCGAAGTTTTAGAAGTAATCATTCAATCATTTTCTTGTTTAAATTAACTTAGGAAATTCACAAATTTAGACACTCTTGGACACCTTAACACACGCACTACTCGTGGATCGACCCCAACCTTTTTTTGGGTTTATTATTACTACAGCCCTACTACATTTCATTTGAGTTGTAGGATTGGACGTCACCAATTTTCGGAATAAACGGTACACCAAAAAAAACCTAATAATAAGCAAAAAGACCAAATAATCAAACACATCACATTGACAGCTAAAATTAGGGTTGAAAAGGGAACCTTTCAGCGATGTAATTGAGCAAATTGTCGCTTCCAAAGTACTCGAGACTGATCTCAATTACTTGACCCCAGCTCCGATCCACAGCTTGTCGGCACATCCTCTCTAAGTCATCTTCCCTGTCCCCGAAATCAGCGCCGGCATTTTGCATTTTAATGACACGCCATATAGCCGGTTCATGGCACAATCGGCTCCAAGTTGTACATACTTTGTCTGCATTTTTCAGTATTTCTATTGGACCTAGCTTTTGGAGTATTGTTGTTGTTATCTCCGGTGGTAATTCTAGCCACGGCGGAGCAATTGGACATTCCATATCTTCCATTTTTGAGTTTTTGTTAGGCTGAGATAGGTCCACTTACTTTATAGAAAGGGCTAATAGACTATTGAGGCGTATGTAAGTTGGGATTTTTAAAATGAAAGCGGATGACACAATTCTTAATTAAGGATTAAGTAAAAGAAGTTTGAAAATAATTTACAAGTTTTTTAATTTATACTTTGATTCAATATAAAATCTAATATAACTAAAAATGGAGGGAGAAAAAAGATATATTTATTAGAATTTTTTCTCTCTTCGTGATTTTTGTTGTTCATTATTGTTGTTGTTTTATTCATCATCATCATCTTCATTATCAACATCTTATTCTTCATTATCATCTCTTCTTGTTTATCATCATCATCTTCTTGTTGTTAAACATTGTTATTACCGCTACTATTGCTACTTGATCAAATTTTTTTAAATTAAATTTTATTCGTATATCACTTGGAAATTACTTATAGGTGATTTTAGTAAGTAAAATTATAATTTTTAGTTGAATTTCTCATCTGGGTGTATCTGCTACTGCTGTTTTTTTAACAGTAAATAAAACATGTAACATAAATCCAACAGATGAGTAATCTATTGTAACATATTGACTAATCTGTTGCAACATATTGACGAATCTGTTGCAACATATGAGTAATCTATTGCAACATCTATGACTGATCTGTTGCAACAGATTACTCACCTATTGGATTTGTATTATAATGTTGTAACATGAATTCAACACATAGGTCATCTGTTGCAACAGATTAGTCATATGTTGCAACAAATTACTCACTTGTTGCAATAAATGACTATATATTGAATTCATGTTGCAGGTTCTATCTATTGTAGCAGTAGCAAATATACCAAATCAAATATTCAACAAAAATCAATATTATACTTACAGAATCACCTAAGAAATAATATCTAAGTGATATACGAACAAAATTTGATCTAAAAAAATTCTAAAAATTTCAACAAGGGCACAACGAATAAGTGAAACGCATGAAAAATTTTATGAAACAGGTAAAGAAGACAAAAATAGTATATCATACATCAAATACAAAAGGATCGAAGGGACAAACATTTGAGTTCTCCTAAAAACATTTAAGTTCCCTAGTATTTTAATTGCTTTCTAATGGATAACTCATCTATTATAACAGATTTTTTTCTGTTTGATAATTTTCAACAGATGAATCATCTGTTGAAACATGTTAGTCATCTGTTGATTTAAATTAAGCAATTATTAGTAATAACTAAATTGATTTACCTAAAATTAAAGACAAGTCTTTAAGATAATGGAACAAACATTTGAGTTCTCCTAAAAATGTTTGAGTTCTCTAGTATTTTAATTATTTTTCAACAGATCACCTATTTGTTGCAACAAGTTAGTCATCTGTTGCGATAAATGCTCATAACAGGTTAGTCATTTGTTGATTCAAATTAAGCAATTAATAATAATAATTAAATTGATTTAACTAAAATTGAAGACAAGACCTTAGACAAGGGGGAAAACGTTTGAGTTCTCCTAAAAAACATTTGAGCTTTAGTATTTTAAATTATTTTTCAACACATATTTTGTCTATTTAGTAATTTCCAACAAATGAGTCATATGTTGCACCAACTTATTCATCTGTTGCAACAGATGTCTATATCTGTTTAATAATTTTCAATAGATGAATTAGTTGTTGCAACAAGTGAGTCATTTGTTACAACAGATGTCTATATTTGTTTGATCATTTTCAACAGATGTTCTTATTTGTTTGGTCATTTCCAACAGATTACTCATCTGTTGTAACATGTTAGTCATCTGTTGTTTCACATTAAGTCATTATTAGTAATAACTAAATTGATTACTAAAATAAAATATGAATTAATAAGTTCAATTACAGTTTCAATTAATCTCATGGTAATTACGCGATCAACTAAATATGCTCGTCCTGAGTAGAGTGATCAATTGATCAATTTTATTTGAAATGATTCAAACTAAGTCATCATTATAAATAACTATATTTATTTAACTAAAACTGAAGATTAATTAGTAAGTTCAATTATGATTTCAATTAATTTCATAGTAATTACATGATCAATTAAGTGTTTCGCACTGAGTAGAATGATTAATTGACAATTTTTATGTGAAACAATTCAAATAAAACCATTATTAGAAATAACTACATTGATTTAACTAAAATTAAAGATGAATTAGTAAGTTCAATTACAATTTCAATTAATCTCAGTAATTAAATGATCAATTAAGTGTTTCATCCTTAGTAGAATGATTAACTGACCAATTTTATTTTAAATGATTCAAATTAAGTCATTATTAGTAATAACTATGTTGATTTAACTAAAATTAAACATGAATTAATGAGTTCACTTACAATTTCAATTAATCTCATCGTAATTACATGATTAACTAAGTGTATTCGTCTCGAGTAGAGTGATCAATCGACCAATTTTATTTGAAATAATTCAAATTAAGATATTATTAATAATAACTAAATTGATTTAACTAAAATTAAGAATAAACTTACAATTTCAATTAATCTCATAGTAATTAAATTATCAATTAAGTGTATTCGTCATGATTAGAGTGATCAATTGATCAATTTTATTTGAAATGAATCAAATTAAGCCATTATTCGTAATAACTAAATTAATATAACTAAAATTAAAGATAAATTGATAAGTTCACTTACAATTTCAGTTAATCTCATAGTAATTACATGATCAACTATGTGTATTCGTCTCGAGGAGAGGGATTAATCAACCAATTTTATTTCAAATGATTCAAATTAAGTCATTATTAGTAATAAATAAATTGATTTTGACTAAATTAAAGATGAATTAATAAGTCCACTTACAATTTCAATTAATGTATTCGTCCTTAATAGAATGATCAATT
>NW_025846852.1:729-2076 GCF_002878395.1 Capsicum annuum | reverse complement strand
GG
Organism: Capsicum annuum; assembly: GCF_002878395.1. NCBI lineage: Eukaryota > Viridiplantae > Streptophyta > Magnoliopsida > Solanales > Solanaceae > Capsicum > Capsicum annuum. The sequence continues at coordinate 2,074 of NW_025846852.1, read as the reverse complement.
AGGAGTTATCACTTTCCTCGGCTTCATTTTGGCCTGACTGAGATTGTTCTGGAAGTTCCTCCGAATCTATCTGTACTCTAGCCTTTTTTGTTTGGTGATCAGAAGTTGATTCGCTTTCTCCTCTTTCTGTTTCTTTTCTTTTGGGAGACATCTTTTAACTACAAATAAAAGAAAAACAAAAAATACATTGCATTTGATGTCTGCATAATTTTTTTAAAAAAGGTGAGACAAATTTCAATAAATTATTCATACCACATAACCAAAAAATTACTCCAACGAACAACCCATCAGTTGGAACAGATGGGGAACCCGAATCTGTTTGAAGACCTACTTAATATCTCTCCATAGATATTCCACCTGTTGCATTAGGTGGAAAATTTTTAATAAATTATTCTCTATCACATTACAAGAAAATACTCCAATGGATAACCCATCAGTTGGAACAGATAGGGAATCTATTTGAAGACCTATTTAATATCTCCGAACATATCTTCCACCCGTTGCAACAGATGGACCACCACCACCACAACCAATGCCACAAAGATCACCACCAATGCCACCAATACCAACACCAAGACCACTGACATCACCGCCCAAAAAACATAAATACCAACACCGCCAACAACAGTCACCAACAACACCACAAACACCATTTAACAATACCACGACAGTAAACAAAACACTGAGAGAAAAACTAGGGTTTTCTCGGGTGCTTCCTACTTTTTAGCATCAAAACTCAAAATTGTTAACCCATTGTCGAAGATAATACAACTAAAAGTCTTCTTTTTTATCATTAAATAAAAAGCCCTATTTTTTAGAATAAAGAACAAATGTAGAAATCTTCTCGAACTCTGTTACATGCAAAGATAGAGAAAACAATGGATACAAGCGGGAATGAAGTAAAAAAAACAACTATATGTAGTCGTAAATGGAAAGAAAATTGACCTGTTTTGAAGGGTTGAGCAATATGTTGAGTAGTTTTTGTTTGTATTATTTGTATTATTGAGAGGGAGAGGACACCCCGAGAGAGAAAGAGAGAGAGAGAAGAGCGAGAACTTAAGATTTGAAATAAAATGTTTTTCACGCAAATGGATGATTTGTCTGGGTTGATTTGTAATTTTGGAAAAGAATGACAAGTTTGGAAATTGCTAATTTGGTCTGAATTGATCTTAATTAATTTTAAAATTTTTAAAAGATATAGTTTTTAAAACATTGAGTTGATGAGAACTCATTTCTACTTAGAGTGATCGATCGATGAGTCAGGTCGGGATAAACGCAATACCAACGCCATGCAATTGCAAAGACTCGATTGGATTTGTAGTTGACCCTGCAAGCTCATTCATTC
>NW_025846852.1:0-629 GCF_002878395.1 Capsicum annuum | reverse complement strand
AAGACTTGATTGGATTTGTAGTTGACCCTGCAAGCTCATTCATTCATTCTTACTTCCACCTAAATCAACTTAGGTACTATCACTATCCTAACATTGAGTTGATGAGAACTCATTTCAACTCAGAGTGATCGATCAACGACTCAGGTCGGGATGAACACAATACCAACGCCATGCAATTGCAAAGACATGATTGGATTTATAGTTAACCCTGCGAGTTCACTCATTCATCCCTAGTTCCACCTAAATCAACTTAGGTACTATCACTATCCTAACATTGAGTTGATAAGAACTCATTTCAACTCAGAGTGATCGATCGACGACTCAAGTCGGGATGAACGCAATACCAACGCCATGCAATTGTAAGGACTCAATTGGATTTATAGTTGACCCTACGAGCTTATTCATTCATCCCTAGTTCCACATAAATCAACTTAGGTACTATCACTATCGTAATATTGAGTTGATGAGAACTCATTTCAACTCAGAGTGATCGATCGATGACTCGGGTCGGGATGAACGCAATACCAATGCCATACAATTGCAAAGACTCGATTGGATTTGTAGTTGACCCTGCGAGCTCACTCATTCATCCCTAGTTCCACCTAAATCAACTTAGGTACTATCACTAT
>NW_025846851.1:0-1745 GCF_002878395.1 Capsicum annuum | reverse complement strand
TTGGCATTTTTGTTTTTGACAAATAAGTAGAAAAGGCAAACAAAACCTTCTTTTTTTTCATTTTTATTATTATTATTTTATGAATTTACGGTACTTTGAGAAGACAAATACAAAACGTAAAAAATCTTTTTGAGTTTTTGGATTGCGAAAAACAAAAGCCATAACGAATTCTAAAATAAACTACGACATTCCTCTTTTTTCAATCTTTTCGACTCGCTTTTCTATTATTTTTTTCGTTTTCGTTTTTGTTTTTTTGCCTACGCACCTTACTCCTAACATTTTTTTTTCAAAAATCAGTCTGTCAAATGACCACGTTACCCTTAAAAATGCAACAGTTAGCACGTAGGGATGCTTTAGAGGAGAGTCTCCTACAAATGGCTATGTGGGTCCCGCTAGGTCTCCGTATGATGCACATAAGCATGACCTAAAGGATGACCTACGTTTTGGTTTACTAACAAGGCTGTTCGGGGGAGCGTATGGTCGATAGTGGCTGCTTTGCTTTCCACCTACTCCATAACACCGACGGCTCCCTCCCTAAAATAAGGGTGACTCAACTAGAGGTTGTGAACACCTGTACTATGGACTTGTTGCAGAAAGAAGGCCGGGGGGTGGACTCATGATGACAGATATAAAGCGGTAACACATAGGATAAATACTGTAAACAAAGAGCACGAAAAACACACAAAAGTGAAAACAATAACACAAACAAAATCACAAACAATTCTTATACACTCGTAATACCAAACAAAGCCGATACGACTCCAAAAATAGCTCGAATTCTGAAAACTTGTCATAGTTCCCCAGCAGAGTCACCAGAAGCTGTCACACCCCTTTTTTACGTACTCCAAAAATGTTTATATTTTAAAGTTCAAAAGGGTTTTATTATTTAAGTGACAAGAAATGTAAATTTATTTCGGAAAAGGATTATTTACATTTTTTATTCAGAGTCGCCACTTGGCATAATTCGGTGTGCCAAGTCACCTTTGGAAAATCCTTTTCAAAACCATTTGACTCTTAAACTGGTTTGCGAACAGAGATTCTGGCTAAGGAATTTTGTTGACCGAGGGGAAGGTGTTAGGCACCCCTCGATCCCGTGGTTCAACCACGGTCGCTTGGTAGAGTGTATCGACTATTTTTGGCATTATGAAATGTATAAACCACACAAAAGAATGCAAAATAATCAAACAATAAACAAAACCAAGCAGTCCAAAAACATAAAGTCCAGTCCAATTATACAGTCCGAAAAATAGAAAAAATATGAAAATATAAATCCTAACCTAAACTAAATCTAGACTAAGCTCCAATGCCTTACCCGATTCCGCGGGCCTGCATCGCGGTTATTTTTCGTCAACATGATACATCGGGGCATTCCCCAGTGAATAAATACAAGCGATCTCGGGACATTTCCCGGCTAAATAAATACATTTGAATTAAACATGATAAACTAGAAAGAAACATTAACACGCACATTCCAACATCCAACGAAACACTTATTCCTAAATTTTGCCTACCCGAACCTACGATTGCCTACCTGCTTGACTTACCATGATACTATCATGAAATTGATGATTAGACGTGAAAGTAACAATAACGATGAATCAAAACAACAACAAATCAAAATTAATCCTAATTCACTTTAACAATTTTTAACTCGCGCCCCGAATTCCCTTTAAACCACATGATTAGTGCATGCTTCAATTTTCCAATCACATCTCATAATCCGAAACCAACATCAAACACAACAC
>NW_025846850.1:0-1882 GCF_002878395.1 Capsicum annuum | reverse complement strand
CATACATAAATATGTAACTGTAACTGAACTCGTGGAGATACTGACTATTGAGTTTCAATACTAACAACATGAGTTTACTGAGACTGAGATACTGACTAGATGAATGACTGTTTCTGAAATTTTGGATTATAAAGAGCTTGTCTGATTGACTCTATCTAACAGTCCTGAAACTGAATACTGAGTATGTAAATACTAATGAGTAAGGAACTGATACTGTATTACTAAATACTGAGGGACTAGTACTATGTTACTGGTACATGAATACTTATGTATGAGAGTCCTGATTATGAAGGACTGGTCTGGGCGACTGTATTTCACAGTCTAATTCTAACGTATTAATCTGATTGACTGTATCTGGCAGCCGTGACTATAAGAAAATGGATATACTTAACTGTATCTGACAGTCATGAATGAGAATACTAGTAATATGAGTTCTTGATAACTGGAAATTTTGATAACATGAGTTACTATATCTGACAGACCTGAATATGGTGGAACTAGCTGAGTTTCGTATTACTGGGTGACTGTAGATGATAATCCTGAATCTAAAGAACTCTCTGAGTGCTTTTACTAAAACTGAGAATGAGACAGAAACTGAGATTGTGGGAGGTAATTATCTAACCGACATTCTCCAGAAACTGAACTGGTTAAGGTCCAGTCTTTTCCCTGATTGGAAGGTGTAACGCCCCAAAAATGGGTCTCGGAGTGTCACACGGTACTTGAGGCTACGAGTAGCTCTAAGCTAACCCTTTGAGCCATTTTCATTCAGTTCAACACAAATCAACGGGGTTTCCATAAATAACCCTCAAATATCAATAGAGTAATCATAATCCAAGAATAAAATAATTTCAAAAAGATAACAAACTACGACTTATTAGTCAACTCCCAACATCTATACTAGTTTGACAAGACTCTAAGAAAATCAATAAAACCAGCGAGCCATTGCGACATGCCTCAACTGACTCATACTCAATTATCAAATGTAAATGATTCCATGAAACCAACATCAGACATCACTTCCTCGGAACATGAGGACTCACAACAACAGAGGATTTAGAATAGCATGCCCGAAGAATCACTGTCGAACCTAGAACTGAGCACCTGAACCTACATTCCAAGAAAATACAGCCCACATCCGCAGATGTGGGTCAGTACCATAGAAAGAAACCGAGTGTATGGGGGTGTATTTAGTTTTACAAACATCATCATCATAAATATTTATAAGAAATATACAGGATGTATGAAAGACTCACATAGCCCGAAGAAAATCATCACAATCATGAGAGGATGAAATAAGTATAATAACATATGTGAGTCATCATATAATTTGTCAATCACTTTCAGTTCATCAAGAATATCAATTATCATAATGTAAATATCATTTAAATCTTTTGAAAGAATAACTTTCACAATTCCACTTTGAAATCACTTCACCGTTCACCATAGACACAAGGAAACACACACACACTGGGAGATCCTATAATCGACATAAACCATGTGAGTTACATGGAGTCCAACGTACAATCCACGTTGGGGAGAGCCGTCCTATCCTTGCCATTGGAGTAGGACTCTCAATATAAATTCAACACAAATTAGTTATCACTATATAAATCAGCCTCAGGCTCACTCCTATGGGGGCACGTAGTTCTAGGGACGTAAGGTCGCTTTCTACCTCCCACTCGGTGCTAAAGATTTCTTCTGGACTTAGATCAGATCATTTCAAAGACAATCTACAACAAAACAATTTTAGTAATATATAAATATACATCGGGAGCCATCATGCTTCCCATCTATCAAAATTAACCACGTTGTGGAATTCTTTCACACTCGAGTTCAAAACAACTTCATTAAGACCAAAAGGTCAAATCATTCAAAATATCTC
>NW_025846849.1:0-2501 GCF_002878395.1 Capsicum annuum | reverse complement strand
AGTTATAGGGCGCCAAGTGCTTTTCTAAGATTGATTTGAGGTCAGGTTACCACCAAGTGAGGGTCAAAGAGAAGGATATACCCAAGACAGCTTTTCGAACATGGTATGGTCATTATGAGTTTCTACTTATGTCATTTGGGCTAACAAATGCACCCGCAGCTTTTATGGATTTGATGAATAGGGTGTTTAAGCCATTCCTGAATGTATTTGTGATAGTTTTTATAGATGATATTCTAGTTTATTATAGATCAGAAGAGGACCATGCCAATCACTTATGATAGGCATTACAGACTCTTCGTGATTGTAAGCTTTATGAAAAGTTCTCTAAATGTGAGTTTTGGTTAAAGTCGGTGGCATTTTTGGATCATATTGTATCTAGTGAAGGGATAAAGGTTGATGCTCAAAAGATAGAATCTGTGAAGAACTGGCCAAGGCCCACAATGCCTACGGAGATTCGTAGTTTTCTCAAGTTGGCCGGTTATCATAGAAGATTTGTTAAAGCCTTTTCTTCCATTTTAGCACCCTTAACCAAGCTCACCCATAAAGCATCCAAATTCCAATGGAATGATGCCTGTGAGAAGAGTTTTCAAGATTTAAAGAACAAGTTGATTTCTACAGCCGTGTTGGTACTTCCAGAAGGCACTGAAGGGTATACAATGTATTGTGATACTTCCAGAATTGGTTTAGGATGTGTATTGATGCAGCATGGTAAGATAATAGCATATGCTTCTAGATAATTGCGGCCACATGAGAAAAATTATCCTACACACGATCTTGAGCTGGCAGCAGTTATTTTTGCTTTAAAGATATGGCGCCACTACTAATATGGGGTTCATGTTGATATATATACTGACCATAAGAGCTTGCAATATATTTTTAATCAGAAGGATCTAAATATAAGGTAGCGGAGATGGCTTGAACTATTAAAGGTTTACGATGTTGATATCTTGTACCATCCAGGGAAAGAAAATGTGGTACCTGATGCGTTAAGTCGTAAGGCTATGATGGAGCCTATAGAAAGGCAAGGGATGATTAAATATCTTCACTAGTTATCTAGTTTGGGAGTTCGCCTTCTTGAAAATCCGGATAAAGAGCTTATCGTACATAATACTGCGGAATCTTCGTTAGTAGCTGAAGTGAAAGAGAAGCAATATGCAGATCCTATTTTATTACAGCTTAAGGAGAACGTTCAGAGTGGTGCGACAAAGGCATTTGAGCTTACGCGAGAAGGAGTACTTCAGTGCCAAAACCAATTGTGTGTGCCAGATGTAGACGGGCTAAGAAAGAAGATTATGACAAAGGCACATTGTTCAAGGTATTCCATTCATCCAGGATCAACCAAAATGTATCAAGATTTGAAAGATATGTATTGGTGGAATGACATGAAGAAGAGCATTGCAAAATTTGTAGCTGAATGTCCAAATTGTCAAAGAGTTAAATTTGAGCACCAAAAACCCGGAGGTTATATGCAATGCATTGATCTTCCAAGATGGAAGTGGGACATGATCAACATGGATTTCGTTATTGGTTTACCTCGTACATCCCAAAAGTTTGATTCTATATGGGTGATTGTTGATAGGCTTACCAAATCCGCACATTTCCTACCAGTTAGGACCACTTACACAGTTGAAGAGTATGCGAAGCTGTACATTAAAGAGATAGTCCGATTACATGGAGTGCCAATCTCTATTATATCAGATCGGGGAACCCAATTTACCGCAAACTTTTGGAAGTCTTTTCAGAGGTGTTTGGGAACACAAATGAAGTTGAGTACAGCTTTTCACCCTTAAACAGATGGACAAGAAGAACGTACCATCCAAATACTTGAAAATATGCTACAAGCTTGTGTAATAGATTTTAAGGGAAACTGGGATGATCATTTACCTCTTATTGAGTTTGCCTACAATAATAGCTATCATTCAAGTATCAAAATGGCACCATATGAGCTTTATATGAAAGGAAGTGTAGATCACCAATAGGATGGTTCGAAGTGGGTGAAATTCTTTTGTTTGGACCGGATCTTGTTTATCAAGCCATAGAGAAAGTTAAAGTAATTCAGCAATGACTGAAAATAGCCCAAAGTCAATGCAAGTCATATGCAGATAGTAGAAGGAGAGGGCTAGAGTTTTCTATAGGTGATTGGGTATTTTTGAAGGTATCACTAATAAAAGGGGTAATGAGATTAGGCAAGAAAGGGAAGTTGAGTCCATGTTATATAGGCCCGTATAAGATCACTCGAAGGTTTGGACAACTTGCATATGAATTAGAGCTACCCCAAGAGCTCTCATCAGTACATCCGGTATTTTATGTGTCAATGCTTCGAAAGTGCATCGGAGATCCATCACATATCACTTCTACTGAGGATGTGCAAGTTGCGAAAGATCTTACCTATGAGGAAGTTCCTATTGCTATTCTAGATCGCCAAGTTAAGAAGATGAGAAATAAAGAGATAGCATCGGTGAAAGTACGTTGGAGAAATCGTCAAAGGGAAGAGATTACAT
>NW_025846848.1:0-5416 GCF_002878395.1 Capsicum annuum | reverse complement strand
AAAAGAAATGATAATAATGATTGGACCTTGGTTTCTCGTAAGAAAAGGAGGCATCAGGCGATTCTAAGAATACGACTTCCTAAGCCAAGAGTGATGAAGAATAGAGTGGAGCATCTACGACCATCAAAAAGTGCTAAGTTTGATACTAGCAAGAAGATTGGTGGTGCATTTTCATGGAAGGACCAAAGCCCGAAAAAATTCCTTGAAGATAGTCAAATTGGTGCCACACATGTAATTTCCAGCACAGAGGAAGTAAATGAAAGAAAAAGAGGGTATTGTCCAATGATAGCACAAGAACTTTATGCTAATAGAAAAGTCTCATCATGTTGTGCTATAATTTTCTTCACAGATGATGATTTATTATTAGGGTCTAAACTACATAACAGACCTTTGTTTGTGTAGGGGCTATTTGAGAATAACATCTCAATCGCATATTGATCGATGATGGTTCGACAGTCAATATCATGCCAAAGACAGTGCTCAAAAGGCTTGGACTCTCCATTGAAGAATTATTCAAAAGCAACATAACGATTTAAGGCTTCAATCAAGGAGGACAACGAGCCCTGGAAAAGATTCGTGTAGGATTATCCATTGGCGACATGAAATCAAACATTTTGATTCATGTTATTGATGCCAAAATATCATACAACTTGCTTCTCGGATACCCCTGGATGCATGAAAATAGAGTGGTGTCATCTACTTTGCATCGATGCATAAAGTATGTAAAGGATGATGAAGTAGTCAAAATTAATGCGGATGTTAATCCTTTCACTGAGACAGAGTCATATTTTGCAGATGCAAAATTCTACTTGAATTCTTGTGAATTGGGTATGGAGAAACCAACACTATCCAACCCAAATAATGTTTTTCTAAAAGAATTTGAGGTTCAGCGAGCTACTGTCAAGATGCCTAAGGAGAGAATTAGAGAATTTTCCACTAAGCTTTTATCATCTGAAGAAGATATGCATACGAAGGTGGAAGAAAAATATTTTATTTTTTGCTACATCCCTCGTGACCATCGAAAGGAGGGACAACCCTTGCTAGAAGTATGTACTCAACAAAGCCACCCTCCAAGGAGAGAGATGAGCCATAAGGCATTCCAAGATTTGAAGGAGATTATGACTGTGCCTGTTATACAAGTCCTATCTATCATGCCTTTGATTCTAGGAAGCAATACTTTGGCTTATAAAATAAAAGGTGAGTTTGGTGAGAAAGTCTTTATGCTACTTGGGAAAATCGGGATACAATTTTTCCAAGCCAACAAGACTAGGTGAACTCAAAGATGAGGTCACTGGTGAGAAGATACATGGTCTTATGGAGGCACAAATGGAGTTAAGAAAGCAAGGTTATTAAAGTTTGGCCTGGGATTCAAGTTTCCGGAACCTCTTCGAATTTCTACTAAGAAGGGCAAGGAAACAACTTCATCACTTTATACCTTAGTAGAAAAAGACAAGGAATCCGAGGATGAGAAAATTCCACAGCAAACTTCTGTGTTTGAATGCATAGGAAGATTGACACCTCGTGTCTCTGTATTTGAAAGATTGGGTTGTAAGGGCAAAAGTAGAGCCTCTAAAAAAATTAAAGAAGAGGCCGACACCTCAAGAGGTTCTGTCTTTCGGTGTTTGGGAACCACAGGAAAGTTATTAGCACAAAAAGGGTTGTTGGAGAATGAAAAACAAGGTTTTCTTGAAGGAATAGATGACAAAGATATTCATAGTATCTTCCCATCACATATGAAGAGAAATGCTATGTTGTCAATCACCACAGATGGTTTGCTAAAGTAAAAAGATGCACCATTGTGTTCACTATCCAATTTTGTAGAGAGACAAAGAAGGAGCAAGAAGAAGCCATCACGACATTCGAAGGAAGTCAATCGGAAGATTCCAACCTTGTACAGGCATCCTACTACATAACTGTAGAAAAAGGTCCATACTCGGATAGTATGGATGATGATGTTCAAGAGGCTCCACCCCAACTGGAGGATGGCGTAAAATCAACCGTAGATGAACTCAAAGAACTTAATCTCGACACTTTAGAGGACCCACGCCAAACTTTCATTAGTGCGCTGTTTACACCGCAAGAAGAAAGGGACTACTTTAAGTTATTAATTGAGTACAAAGATGTCTTTGGCTGGTCGTACCAAGAAATTCCAGGCCTTAGTCCAAGGGTAGCTATTCATCATTTAGGGATAAAAAAGGGGGAACGTCCTATAAAGCAGTCATAACGAGTGTTTCATCTTGAGTTGGTAACATAAATTGAAGCAGAGGTCAATTATTTTATCGAAGTTGGATTTATCCGAGAAGTGAAATACCCATCATGGATCTCAAACATTGTGCCTGTCAAGAAAAAGAATGGTTAGATTCGTGTCTGCGTTGATTTTTGAGACTTAAATAAGGCATGTCCAAAGGATGATTTCTCAATGCCGATCATAGAGCTCATGGTTGATGCGACAACTAAACATGAAGCTATGATATTTATGGATGGGTCTTTCGGATATAATCAAATTAGAATGTCTCCAAAAGATGAAAAATGCACTGCATTTTGAACTCCAAAAGGGATATATCGTTACAAAGTTATGCCTTTTGGTCTAAAGAATGCGGGTGAAACCTACTAACGTGCAATGAAAAATATTTTTTATGACATATTACATAAGAGGGTGGAATTCTACATTGATGACTTGGTGGTAAAGACAAAGTGCAGGGATGACCATCTTGAAGACCTTCGTATTATTTTTGAGAGGTTAAGAAAATTTGACTTGAAAATGAACCCACTGAAATGTGCCTTTGGGGTTACTTTGGAAAATTTTCTTGGCTTTATCATGCGTCATCGAGGAATTGAAGTTGATCCCACAAAGATTGATGCTATTCAAAAAATGCCTGAGCCAAAAAACTTGAGAGACCTCCATAGTCTACAAGAAATTTGGCATTCATTCAAAGGTTCATCTCTAACTTGGCTGGAAGGTGTCAACCCTTCAACCATCTAATAAAAAAAGATGCACCTTTCCACTGGGATCAATCATGTCAAAATGCTTTTGAAAGCATTAAAATATACTTGTTGAATCCGCCCATATTAGGGGCACCAACTCCTGGAAGGTCGTTGATACTCTACATTACATCACAAGAGCGATCACTTGGAGCACTTTTGGCCCAGGAGAATGAAGATAAGAAGGAACAAGTGTTATACTATCTAAGTCGAACCTTGATGGGGGCAGAGTTAAATTATACGCCCATTGAGAAAATGTACTTAGCTTTGCTTTATGAAATAAAGAAGTTAAGGCATTATTTTGAGGTATACACTATCAAGCTAATTTCTCAGGCCGATCCCGTGAAGTTTGTAATGACACATCTAATTCTTTCAGGGTGTCTAGCAAGACGGTCTGTATTGTTTAATCAATATGAGATCATGTACACACCTTAAAAGGCCGTGAAGGGGAAAACACTTGCCAATTTCCTTGCCGATCACCCTTTACCAGTAGAATGGGAGGTTTCAGGCGAGTTTTCTGGTAAAGATGTACTATTTACTGAAGAACTGCTACCCTGGACAATGCTCTTTGATGGACTAGCACATCGAGATGGTGTAGGAGCAGGCGTTGTGCTGATATCACCAGAAAAATTAGTCTTGCCATTCTCGTTTGTTTTGGGTGTAACATGTTTCAATAATGCTGCAGAGTACCAAGCTTTAATCATTAGCCTTGAAATGGCATTAAACATGAAGATTCCATAATTGGATATCTATGGTGATTCTAAGTTGATCATAAGACAACTTTTAGGGAGTTATGAGGTGAAGAAGAAAGATCTTTTGTAATATCACTAGTATGCCATTCTTTTTCTTGAAAGGTTTGATCAGGTATTCCTAAATCATGTCCCAAGAGAAGAAAATCGCATGGCGGATGTTCTGGCTAACTTAGCCACCACATTGACACTCGGAGAGAATGAGTCAACAAAGGTGCAAGTATGTCATCGATGGGTTATTCCTGGTTGTTTTGATCTTTAAATAAATGAAAGGCATCATACATCTGTTAGAGTGGTAGAAGAAGAAGATTGGAAAAAACCAATAATTGAGTATCTCGAGCATGGAAGGCTACCTGAGGATCCACAAAAAAGAGCAGACACTAAGAGAAGGGCACTACGATTTATCTTTCATGAGGAAATATTATTTCATCGTTCTTATGAGGGATTATTCCTGCAGTTTCTTAACAAAGAAAAAGCTCAACAGATAATGAAGAAGCACACTCTGGCATGTGTGGGGCACACCAATCAGGGCCTAAGTTTTATTTTCGCATTAAAAAGATGGGTTACTATTAGTCGACAATGGTAGCGGATTTTCTAGAGCAGCCAAAAGGTGTCAAGTATGTCAATTCCATGCTAATTGCATCCATCAGTCTCCAGAGCCTCTTCATCCAACTGTGGCCTCATGGACTTTTGATTCCTGGGGACTGGATGTGGTTGGACCTCCTCCAAAGTCTTCAAAAGGGTAAATTTACATCTTAGCTGGTACTGACTATTTCTCAAAATGGGCTGAAGCTATGCCATTAAAAGAAGTGAAAAAGGAAAATATTGTTGATTTTATCAAGTCAAACATAATTTTCAGGTATGGCATACCAAGATGCATAGTTATAGATAATGGAATGCCCTTCAACAATAAATTCATGAAGACGTTGTGTGAGAAGTTCAATTTCAAGCAGCACAAGTCTTCAATGTACAATGCACCTGCCAATGGTCTTGCCGAAGCTTTTAACAAGACATTTGGTAACCTATTGAAGAATGTTATTGCAAAAAATAAAAGGAATTGGCATGAAAAGATCGGTGAAGCTTTGTGGGTATATCGTACAACCTTCAGAACTGCAACACAAGCAATGCCGTATTCATTGGTGTATGGTGTGGAGGCATTCCTTTCATTAGAGCAGCAAATTCCATCATTGTGAATTGCGATTCAAGAAGGGCTTACAACTGAACATAACACTCAACTTCGTCTAGCAGAGTTGGAGGCTTTGGAGGAGAAGAAATTAGAAGCGCAACAAAGGTTGGATTGTTATCAAGCCCAACTTACTAGAGGTTTCAACAAGAGGGTGCGACCACGATCATTTCAAGTAGGTGACTTGGTCTTAGCAGTTCAAAGACCCATAATCCTCAACAAACGCATTAGTGACAAGTTTACTTCAAAATGGGATAGACCATATGTAGTGAAAGAAGCGTATTCAAGTGGCGCGTATAAGATTGTCGATCAAGATGGTGTAAGAGTTGACCCCATCAACGGTAAGTTCCTGAAGCAGTACTTTCCATGAAGGTTGGCTATGCTCCTTAAGGCACGAGCTTAAGCTGCAAGCCACCCCTAGCCCACATGAGTCTAAACTATGAATGGCTTCAAAAAAAATTATTAAAAAAAAATAAAAAATTAATTCATCATTCTTGAACTA
>NW_025846847.1:0-1449 GCF_002878395.1 Capsicum annuum | reverse complement strand
GTAGCATCAGCAAAATTATTAGACAAATCCATGGATTTTATATTTAAACTAGCAAATTTATTTTCAAGTAATTTTTCAAGCCATTCTAAATCAAAAGGTTTTTCAAATCCTTGAATACCAGGAGGTCTTTGAACATGAGGCTGTAATGCCCCGATTTTCTAAATCGGAATGCTACATGGTGGTCATGACCCCGAGGGACAACAAGCTAACCTATGACTGATATTTGTATATGTACATTGCATAATATACATATAATACATCGAAAACCTGAACATGTAGGCCATAAGGTTCAACTGAAGAGATACTGGAGCCACAGCCGTAGAAACAGTAGTTAAAACTGAAAATGGCCAAGAAATTCTTGAGCAAGTTGCGAAAGAGGACGCTTGTGCCACTCTCCTATACCATATAGCAAGACATTTCATAGGAGAACCCAAATTATTCCAAGATAGGAGCCTAGAAATCCTTAATAATCTCACCTGCAAAGACTTAGCAGACTTTCGATGGTACAAAGATACCTTCCTAGTAAAGGTCATGATCTGACCTGATTGTAATAACGATTTCTGGAAGGAACGGTTCATTAGTGGTCTCCCTTCTCTCTTTACCGAAAAGGTTCAGACCAAAATTAAGGACAGATTCGAGGGAAAAATCCCTTATGATATCCTAACCTATGGTGACTTAATCAGTTTCATCACTACCGTAGGGATAGATCTCTGCACTGATATCAAGCTTAAGAAACAACTTAAGAAGGATAGTACTTCCAAATATGGACTAGGAACCTTCTGCCAAGACTATGGATTCACCAGCCCTGGCAAAAAACATGAGAAAAGGACCTCCAAACCTCACAAGAAGGCTACTTCTAGTAAGAGACCCTTCAAACGAGATGCTTATAAACCAAGTAGAAAATCTACCAAGCGAAAAATCTCTAAGGCTAAAGATACTTGTTGGACCTGTGGCAAGATAGGCCACAGGGCGAAGGATTGCAAGTCCAATAAGAAGAAGAAAATAAACCAGCTAGATCTCTCAGAAGAAACTAGAGATAGTTTATTCTCTATAATGGAGGACTCGCCTGAATATTCAGAGTCCTCCTATACCTCATCAAGTGAGGACTACAGCGATAAGGAATTCATCAATGCTGCTTATGAGTCAGATCAATCCCAGTTTGGTCAAGAATGTACTTGTAACGGTACCTTCTGCACCTGCACCAGGAAAACTGTTAATGTCATTTCAGGAAATCCTAAAGAAATCCTATTTGACATTATAGAACACATCCAAGATGACGAGGCTAGAAATAAATATCTTCTTAAACTCAAACGATTAATGCTTTCTCACGAAGAAAAACCCCCCAAACCCGTGATTCAGCCTTTCAGCATGAAACAGGTTCTGTCAAGGTTCGATAAACCTTCAGAGCCATCTATTGCTGATCTCAAAGGGGAAATCTCCACCCTAAAG
>NW_025846845.1:31295-34522 GCF_002878395.1 Capsicum annuum | reverse complement strand
AAATCGTTGTGCTATAGCCCACGATTTTGAAAGAGGCCCGAGGTCCAAGCGTGTTGTGGGCCAAAAATCCACCGGGGCATGCCAGGGAGGTTGGAGATCCTTTCAGTATGGTCTGTTTAATTTTTCGTGGCCAATTGTGTGGTCAAACCGGCGAAACAGCTCGAACGGGGCATTTTTGGGCCAAATTAGTGTGCTATAGCCCACGGTTTTGAGGATGGGCCTGGGGTTCGGGCATGCTGTTGGCTGAAAATTCATTGGGACGTGACAGGGAGGTTGGGGATCATCCCAATGTGGTCCGTTTATTTTTTCGTGGCCATATGGGTAGAAAAATGGGCGAAACGGGGCGAATGTGGCATTTTTGAGAAAAATCGGTGTGCCATAGCCCAGGGTTTTGGGGGTGGCCCTGGATCCGAGCGTGCTATGGGTCAAAAATTGATTGGGGTGTGCCAAGGCGATTGGGATCATCCCAATGTGGTCCGTTTAATTTTTCGTGGTCATTTGCGTGGACAAACGGCCAAAACAGTGCAAACGAAGCATTTTCGGGTCAACTTGTTGGGCTATAGTCCACAATTACGAGGGGGCAGAGGTCCGGGTGTGCTGCGGGTCAAAAATCAATCGAGGCGTGCCAGAGAGGTTGGGGATTGTTCTAGTGTGATCTGTTTAATTTTTCATGGCTATTTGGGTGGACAAACGGGTGAACCGGCGCGAACGGGGCATTTTTGGGCCAAATTGGGGTGTTATAGCCCACGGTTTTGGAGGTGGGTCTGGGGTTCGGGCGTGTTATGGGCCAAAATTCCATCAGGGAGTGCTAGGGAGGTTGGGGATCATCTCAGTTTGATCTGTTTAATTTTTCATCGACATTTGGGTGAACAAATGGGCAAAACGATGTGAATGAGGCATTTTTAGGCTAAATCGGTGTGCTATAGCCCACGATTTTGGGGGTGCTCCCAGTGTGGCCCATTTAATTTTTCATGGACATTTAGGTGGACAAACGAACGAAACGGAGCGAACGGGGCATTTTAAGTCCAAATCACTAAGCTATAGCCTACGGTTTTGGGGGTGGGCCCGAGGTTTGGGCGTGCTGTCAGCCAAAAATCAACCGAGGCATGCCAGAGAGGTTGGGGATCATCCCAGTGTGGTCCATTTAATTTTTCGTAGCTATTTGGCTGGACAAACGAGCAAAATACCTCGAACGGGGCATTTTTGAGCCAAATAAATGTTCTATAGCCCATAGTTTCAGGAGTGGGCCCAAGGTCCGGGATTTTTGTGGGCCAAAAATTGACCTGGGCGTGCCAGGAAGATTGGGGATCATCCCAGTATGGTCCGTTTAATTTTTCATGGACATTTGGGTGGACAAATGGGTGAAACGACATGAATGGGGCATTTTCAGGCCAAATTGGTGTGTTATAGCCCACGATTTTGGGGGTGGTCCCGGGGTCCGGGCGTACTGTGGGCCATTTAAAAGGACAAACGAGCAAAACGGTGTGAACTGAGCATTTTCGAGATAAATCGGTGTGCTATAGCCCACAATTTTAGGGGTGGGCTCGGGGTCCGGGCGTGCTGTGGGCCAAAGAGTAGATGTACCTTCTCTTGTTCCGTTGATCTGATTTAGAGCAGTCGGAGATGATTCAGGAGTTGTATGGTTGCTACCATCACCAGAAGTTTGAACCGTTGATCTAATTTGAGGAATCAATGGTTGAACTTGATTTGTATTATTTTGACCACCAATGACATCAGCTTGAGAAGTAACAATAGAAGGAGTGGGAAAAGTAGGTACGTTTGCAGTAACATTATTATTACTCCTAACTGCAGACTTGCCTCCACTCCCTATGCTTCCGTGACCTCGACCTCTAGCCATATTTATAAAAAAAACTGTATTAGTTAAAGTGGAAATAATATGCAAACTTAATAATACCAAGATAAGCAAAGAACAATATATAGATAAAGTATTAGAAAATTTAAAAGCATAGTTGTAGCCTAAAAAAATGAATGAGAAATGAAAGAGTCAAAAATTGAGAAAGAGAGCATAAAACCAGTTGAAGCAACAAGTTTTGTGTAAAAAACAAGACAAAGAAAATGATACTAGTTTGAAAAAATGGATGCTCACAAAATAAAAATGAGATACAATAGCATATTTTTTATCAAGCACTAATCGCTAACTGTGTCTTCTTCCAAATCTTCCTTTTCATCTTCCTCAGTTTCATACTCTTCTTCTGTAGCATCCTCTTAGTTGCCATGATGTTCTTGCAATAAACCATCATCAGTGACTTCATCCATTTTAATTAATCCACCATTTGCATCATGTAAGTGTATGCTTTCATCTGTGGCAACATTCATGTCTATCTCGTAGACTTAAACTTCTTCAACTTGAAATAGAATATTTAGTTCTGCAGCTGTCTCAATTTCCTCATCGGGTAATTCAACAACATTTTGAGGTTTGATCTTCAATACATCTACCCAATCATCCTTGTCCTTTTTCTTGCTAGGATAAGGCACATCACACTTGAGTTGCTTGTATTGCCAGAATAAAAGGTTCAGATTTTTTATATCGGTGACGATGGTTAATATCAACCAATTTATACTGATTATGCTTTTTAACACCAACATCCATAGTTGGGTCAAACCATTCACATTTGAATAGTACAGTTTGCTTTAAAGGTGTTTTGCGGTATTCCAGTTCTATAATCTCTTTTATCCGCCCGTAGAAATCACCAAAAGTTGGATCTGAAATACAAACTCCACTGTTCATTGTTGATCTTGCGCTACCATGAAAATCCATATGAAACTTGTATCCATTAACAAAATACACCAAATGAGATGTAGCGCCTATCAATGGTCCACAGCAAGACTACATAGGAATTCATTCTCAATATGATTGAGCCGGACCTATTTAGAAGATTATAAAATTTAGTTCAATTTCATAAGTTAATTTAAGTGCATAATTGTATAAAAGATCTTAATTTTTGAAGCCTTACATATTGCTTGAACCATATAGAGAAATTTGCTTCAAGGCTCTCATTTATTTGATCTTGAGAGACATTTGGAAATTCTTCTTGCAAACGTTGCACAAACATACTTCATTTAAAGAAAAAAGATTTCAATTTCAATCATGATTTATGAATATGCTTATAAAATTAAGTTGATACAACTAACTTTGTTACCTCACATATGGCTCAACCTCTTCACAATTTAGCAAAATGTAAGTTTGGGCAGCGTTGATTTCCTGA
>NW_025846845.1:0-28295 GCF_002878395.1 Capsicum annuum | reverse complement strand
ACTGCTCTAAATCAGATCAACGGAACAAGAGAAGGTACATCTACTCTAAGAAACCAAATAGGTGAGCGTATTAACCAATCGACTTTATCCTTGCAAATGGCTGAACATAATCAACTTCTGGTCAGCTTTCTGTCTACACATATATATATGTTTTATTTTTTCTGGTTCATGATCTGTTGTTAGTTCTTTATTTGAGAGTTCTTATGGACAGAATTACAATGGGAGTATTTTGTAGCATTTTGGTGGTTCTGTTGGTAGTTCATGATCTTTTGGTGATTCTTGTTGTGAGTATTTTGGTGATTCTATTGGTGGTTTTTGTTTTGTTGTTGGTTCTTCATTTGGGAGGAGTTCTTATAGGAAGAATTACAATAGGAGTATTTTGTTATATTTTGGTGGTTCTGTTGGTGATTCTTGATCTGTTGGTGGTTCTTATTGTGAGTATTTTGGTGGTTCTTATTATGTTGGTGGTTCTTGATCTGTTCTTCGTTCTTGTTGTGAGTATTCCAATGTTACATGGGATTCCTGAATGACAGTGAGGTATGTTGCTGTGAGGTATTTTTTTGGATAGGATTTCAAAAAATATTATATGATGTTGTGACTTTTTGTGCAAAATTTGCATCTTCTTTCCACTTTAACAAGTATAATTTTTTTAATAGATATGACTCGAGGAAGAGGTACGAGTCGAGGAAGCATAGGGCGTGCGGGCAAGTCAGCAGCTAGGACTAATATGCCTGTTCGTACTGCAAACATGCCTACTATTCCCACTCCTACAGTTGCACCACAAAGAGCTGGTGGCGTAGGTGCTCCAAGTTCTAATCATGGTAGTACGTCTCCTACTACTTCAAATCAGACCAACCCAACAACTGCAGGTACGTCTTCACAAACCAACCAAGTAGGTGAGGACATATCTCGTAGCAACACAAATGGAGAAAGTAATTCCAGTCAGAGCCATGTGCGGACCCTTGTTACTATAACTTCTGCAGGGTTTGTCCATTTCTTGTATATTATTATTATATATTATTTTTTATTTATAATAACCTCTAAATAATGTCTTCACATTGATATAGATTGCAACCTTCTAAAGCATGCTCCAATAGGATACACGAGTCTTTCAAAAGTGAACTTGATCACAATGGAGTCAATTGAAAAGGTGTCTGATATGACATAAAAGATGGCTATTTTGGGGAATTCAAGGTATACATCTTCATCATAATTGATTTTGTAAAGTGTACTCATTTTTATAAATACGATATTAATGTGTTATCTTGGAAATTTATTTCAGAAACACTTCTATTGGGATTCTTCCATTACTGATGCTACAGTAAAGAAACACTGGCAGAGTAAGGCAACAACTGTATATAGAAATTTCATTGCTAAAATCAAAGATAAAGGGATTAGGCAAGATTTTATACATGAAGATGACTGAAAAAGTTGGCAGCGACTTTGGGCAGATCCAAAGTGTGTTGAAAAGTCCAAAATAGATACACAAAATCATCACGGAGGCAAAGAAGTCGCTGCTGGAACTCACATGGGAGGATCTATCTCAATTGGAGAGTACCTAAAGAGACTTGTAAGTATATATTTAAAGTATTAAACTGTAATTTGTTGTGAGACAGTCTAAACTTAGTTCAACGTTATGCTATTGTTGCGTTTCTGTTTACTGTTTATCTCAAATGTATATCACTTCTTACTGGTTTTGTCTCCTGTGTTGTATTTGGTATGTTGTGTTCTGTTGTTGTCTTGTAACCTTAAAAACTGTAATGTAAGTTGTGCTTATATGTCATAGAGTGGTATATTACTGAGGATTCGTATATTTACATGTTCTTCGAGATAAATTGGGTAGAATCAAGACCTTATGATTCTGGAAATTACTTGTCTGTTTTATGTGATTGGTTTTCATCTTATATAACCTTCACACTAGAATCTGACTAGAAATTTCCAAATGTTCATTATTAGCATATGTTCTCAGTAGTTTGATGCAATGAAATTCAGCAATCTTTTTCCAGTCATTGCTTAGTAAGAACAATGTAAATTGGATAGCATAGTTCTGACCACGCGACTAATAATATTTACCTGATGACCAACTATGTTCCACTTGAATTATGGCTTTACAAACATTTCTGGCTTATATCAAATGTTCCAGCGGTTTTGTTCTAGTACAATGCTCAACACTGTTTTTTACAGGCTACTGAAATGGGTCGAGATCCGACACCAAGTGAGTTACATTTGCATGTTCACACACATGGTCATGATGGAAAATCTTTCGTTGATGAACGTTCTCGAATCGTCCATGTAAGATTAAATCTTAATGTAGTAGTTTACTTAATTCTCATTTTTTAGTTTAAAGTACTTTTTGGTATCTAATCATTTGTAAGTACAATTCGTTATAATTTGAATTACACTATTGCAGGAGAGATTTGAAGAAATATTATGAGAAAAAATATTATCAGAATCAGTTATTGATTAAATTGAAGAATATTACCAAGCTGCCGAAGGAGAAAAGAAGCGAAGAGTATTTGGTCTTGGATCTGAAGCCAAAGGCTACTACGGCAAAACTCTGTGTATTTTTTGTGGAAAGACTTCATCTTCAGCTTCACATGAATCGATACTAGCTGCAGATTTGGATTTGGATGAGTTTGTGAAGCGATTGATTCCCGCACTTAAAAATCAATTTTTTCCTATTGTCATTGAAGAGGTACAAAAGTTGGTTTCTTCACGATCAGTTATCATACCTTCGGCTACTCTTTTGGACGATCTTGATTCCTTAAATGATGATTGCAATGATCTTGATCAGTTGTGATACTTTTGATGATCAGTGCATTGGTTTTTTATGGTCTATTTTGTTGAAACGTTTAAAATTGTGCAACAAAAAATTACTCTTGATGGATGTTGGTATTGGGGATGTTTTGGACATACTTATGTGTTTAGATGTTGCTATGTTTGGTATTGAGGATGTTTAGACTTTTTCTATCTGTATATATGGGTTCTTTTATATGCATGTTGGATATTATAAGAAGATTTTGCTATCTATATATATGTGACTTTTTTTATATGAATATTGGGTATTATAAGAGATTTATAATATTCTATTAATATTCAAAATACAAATAAAAAGATATTGAAATAAAAGTAATGACGACAGATTTAGCGACAAAATTACTCATTGCCAAACTAAAACGTTTGCAACGGATTGATGAAAATATTTTTTGTCACAAAAATTGAGAATTTTTAGCGATGGACTAGCAATGAAATATTTGGTCAGAAAATAATCAAAATGACGAAATACAACATGAAATTAGTAACGACACTTATAAATATAACAACGAATATATTCGTTGCTAAAATATAGCAACGGATATAGGACGTCTCTATTCCGTTGCAAATCTAGCAATGGATTTTATTTTTCCGTTGCTAAATGGTTAGCAACGCGCAATATAGCAACAAATAATATTTTGTCGCTGATCCGTCTCTAAATGAATTTAGCGACGGATTTCTGTTGATTAGCAACATTATCGGTCTCTTGCTAAATGCGATTTTTTTGTAGTGATGATCCCCAACCTCTTTGGTACGCCCCGATCAATTTTTTGGCCACAGTATACCCGGAACCTGGGCCCACCTCCGAAACCGTGGGCAATAGCACATTCATTTAGCACGAAAATATCCCGTTTGCGCCGTTTCGCCCGTTTGTCCACCCAAATGGCCATGAAAAATTAAACGGACCACACTGGGACGATCCCTAACCTCCCTGGCATGCCCCGATCGATTTTTGGTCCACAGTATGCCCTGACCCCAGGCCCACTCTCGAAACCATGGGCTATAGCACACCGGTTTGGCCAAAAAATACCCCATTTTCCTCGTTTGTCCACCTAAATGGCCACGAAAAATTAAACAGACCAAACTAGGATGATCCCCAACCTCCTTAGCACGCGACGGTTGATTTTTGTCTCACAGCACGCCCGGACTAACCCCTAAAATCGTGGGCTATAGCACACCAATTTGGCCTGAAAATGCCTTGTTCGCGTCGTTTTGCTCGTTTGTCCACCCAAATGGCGACAAAAAATTAAACGAACCATACTAGGATGATCCCCAATATCCCTGGCACATCCCGATCGATTTTCGCCAGACAGAAAACCCGAACCCCAAACCCACCCCCGAAACTATGGGCTATAGCACACCGATTTAGCCCAAAAATGCCTCGTTCGAGCCGTTTTGCCCCTTTGTACACCCAAATGGCCACAAAAAATTAAGCGAACCACACTGGGATGATCCCCAACCTCCCTGGCATGCCCCGATCGATTTTCAGCACATATCACGTCTGTACCCCAGGCTCACCCCCTAAACCGTGGGCTATAGCACACTGATTTGGCCCGAAAATACCCCGTTCACGCCGTTTCACCCGTTTATTGACCCAAATAACCACGAAAAATTAAACTAACCACACTAGGACGATCCCCAACCTCTCTGGCACGCCCCGATTAATTTTTGGCTCACAGCACGCCCAGACCTCGGGCCCACCCCTAAAATCGTGGGCTATAGCACACTAATTTTTGGCCCGAAAATACCCCGTTGGCACCGTTTTGCCCGTTTGTCCACCCAAATGACCACAAAAATTACACAGAACACACTCGGACCCCGGGCCCACCCCTAAAACCGTGGTCTATAGCACACCGATTTGTCCTAAAAATGCCCTGTTCACGCTGTTTCGCCCGTTCGTCCACTTAAATAGCCACAAAAAATTAAACGGACCACACTGGGATGATTCCCAACCTCACTGGCATGCCTCAGTCGATTTTTGGACCACAGTACAACCGGACCCACCCCCGAAACTGTCGGTTTTTTCATACCAATTTGGCCCAAAAATGCCTTGTTTATGCCGTTTTGCCCATTTATCCACCCAAATGGCCACGAAAAATTAAACGAACCACATTGGGATGATCCTTAAGCTCCCTGGCATGCCTTGATTAATTTTTGGCCCACAGCATGACCGGACCCCCACCCACCCCCAAAATCGTCAGCTATAGCACAACGATTTGGCCCGAAAATACCTCGTTCATGCCGTTTCACCCGTTTGTCCACCCAAATAGCAAGGAAAAATAACACAATCCACACTGGTACGATTCGCAACCTCCCTGGCACGCCCGAATCTGTAGGCTTTAGAACATTGATTTGGCTCAAAAATTCCCCTTTCACGTTGTTCGCCCGTTTGTCCACCCAAATAGCCACGAAAAATTAAACGGACCACACCGGGTCGATCCAAAACCTCCTTGGCATGCCCCGATCAATTTTCGACCCACAGCACACCCGTACCTGGGGCCCACCCCCAAAACCATGGGTTATAGCACACCGATTTAGCCCAAAAACACCTCGTTTGCGCCGTTTTGCTCATTTTTTCACCCAAATGGCCACGAAAAATAAATGGGCCACACTAGGACGATCCCCAACCTCCTGGCACACCTCAATCGATTTTCGGTCCACAACATACTCGGACCCCAGGCCCACCCCCGAAACCATGGGCTATAGCTCATCGATTAGGCCTAAAAATGCCCCGTTCGCGCTGTTTTGTCTGTTTGTCCACCCAAATGACCATGAAAAATTAAACAGACCACACTGGGATGATCCCCAACATCTCTGGCATGCCCCGATCAATTTTCATCCCACAGTATGGCCGAAATCCGAGCCCACCTCCAAAACCATGGCTATAGCACATTGATTTAGCTAAAAAATGCCCCGTACGCGCCGTTGCGAACGTTTATCCACCCAAATGGCCTCGAAATATTAAACGGACAACACTGGGATGATCCCCAACCTCCCCGGCATGCCCCAGTCTATTTTTGGCTTACAGCATATCCGAACCTCGGTCCAACCCGAAACCGCGGGCTATAGCACACCGATTTAGCAAAAAATTCCCCCGTTCGCACCCTTTCACCCGTTTGTCCACCTAAATGGCCACGAAAAATTAAACGAACCATACTGGGATGATCTCCAACCTCCTTGGCACGCAATGATAAATTTTTGGCCTACAGTACGCCCGGTCCCTGGGCACACCCCCAAAAATGTGGGCTATAGCATATTGATTTGTCTCAAAAATATCTCGTTCACGTTATTTAGCTCGTTTGTCCACCCAAATGGCCATGAAAAATTAAACGGACCACACCGGGATGATCCGCAACCTCTCTAGCATGCCACGATCAATTTTCGTTTGACAACACATCTGGACCCCGGGCCCACCCTCGAAACAGTGGGCTATATAGCACACTGATTTGGCCTGAAAATGCCCCATTCGTAATGTTTTGCCCGTTTGTCCACCCAAATTGCCATAAAAAATTAAACGAACCACATTGGTATGATCCCCAACCTCCCTGGCATACCCCGATCGATTTTTGGCCAACAACACACTAGGACCCCGGGCCCAACCCAAAACCGTGGGCTATAGCATACTGATTTGGCCCAAAAATATGCCGTTCATGCAGTTTCGCCTGTTTGTCCACCCAAATGGCCAGAAAAAATTTAACGGACCACACTTAGACGATCCCCAACCTCCCTGGCACGCCTCAGTAAATTTTTAGCCCATAGCACGCCCGAAACCCGAGCCTTCCCCCAAAACTGTTGGCTATGACACATCGATTTGGTTCGAACCGTTTCACCCGTTTGTCCACTTAAATGGCCACAAAAATCAAACGGACTACTCTAGGATGATCCACAACCTCTCTGGCATGCCCTGATCGATTTTGGCTTACAGCACGCCCGAACCTCGTACCCACCCCCAAAACTACGGGCTGTAGCACACTGATTTGGCCAAAAAATGCCCCGTTCGCGTTGTTTCGCACGTTTGTCCACCCAACTGGCCACGAAAAATTAAACGGACCACATTGGAATGATCCCCAATCTCCCTGACACGTCCCGATCAATTTTTGGCCCACAACATGAAATGACCCCAGCCCACCCCCAAAACCATGGGCTATAGCACACCGATTGGGCCAAAAAAATTCCTTATTCGCCCTGTTTCGCCCGTTTTTCTACCCATATGGCCACAAAAAAATAAACGGACCACATTGGGATGATCCACAACCTCCCTGGCATGCCCCAATCAATTTTCAGCCCACCACATGCCCGAACCCCAGGGCCATCCTCGAAACCGTAGGCTATAGCACACCGATTTGGCTCGAAAATGCCCCGTTCGCACCGTTTAGCCCGTTTGACCACCCAATTGGCCACGAAAAATTAAACAGACCATAATGGGAGGATCTCCAACGTCCCTGGCATGCCCTAGTGGATTTTCAGCCCATAGCACGCCTGGACCTCGGGCCCTTTTCGAAATCGTGGGCTATAGCACAATGATTTGGACGAAAAATGCCCCGTTCACACTGTTTTGTCCGTTTATCCACCCAAATGTCCACGAAAAACTAAACATATCACACTGGGACGATCCCCAACCTCCTTAGTACGCACCGATAGATTTTTGGCCCACTACACGCCCTGACCCCAGGCCCACCACAGAAACAATTGGTTATATAGCACACCGATTTAGCCCAAAAATTCTCCGTTTGTGCCTTTTCACTCGTTTTTCCACCAAAATAGCCGCGAAAAATTAAATGGACCACACTAGGACGATCCCCAACCTCCATGGCATGCCCCGATCGATTTTAGACACACAGCATACCCGAACCTCGGCCCCCCTCAAAATCATGGTCAATAACACAATGATTTGGCATGAAAATGCTCCGTTTGGACCGGTCCTCCCTTTTGTCCACGTAAATGACCATGAAAAATTAAATGGACCATACTGGGATGATCCCTAACCTCCCTGGCATGGCCCGATTGATTTTTGACCCACAGAACACCCGTACCCCGAGCCCACCCTCAAAACTGTGGGCTATAGCACATCAATTTGTCTCAAAAATGCCCCGTTCTCGCCATTTAGCCCGTTTGTCCACCTAAATGGCCACGAAAAATTAAATGGACCACACTGGGATGATCCCCAACCTCCCTGGCATGCCACGGTCGATTTTCAGTCCATAGCACGCTCTAACCCTAGGCCCACCCTCAAAACCGTGGGCTATAACACACCGATTTGGTCCGTAAATACCCCGTTCATGCAGTTTTACCCATTTGTCCACCTAAATGGCTACAAAATATTAAATGAACCACAATGGGATGATCTCAAACCTCCCTAGCAAGCCTCGGTTGATTTTTAGCCTACAGCATGCCCGGACCCCGGGCCCACCCCCAAAACCATAGGCTATAGCACACCGATTTGGCCCGAAAATGCCCCGTTTGCACCCTTTCGCTCGTTTTTCCACCCAAATGGCGACGAAAAATTAAACGGACCAAACTGGGATGATCTTCAAACACCTTGGCATGCCCCGGTCAATTTTCAAACTACAGTACACCTAAACCTTGGGCCCACCCTCGAAACTGTAGGCTATAGCACACCAATTTATCCCAAAAATGCCCCGTTCTCGCCGTTTAGCCAGTTTGTCCACCTAAATGGCCACGAAAATTAAAGGGACCACACTGGGATGATCCCCAACCTCCCTGGCATACCACGGTCAATTTTTGGTTGATAGCAAATTCGGACCCCAGGCCCACCTCAAAACCGTGGGCTATAGCACACCGATTTAGCTCAAAAATGCCCAATTCACGATTTTTTGCTTAGTTTTCCACCCAAATGGCCACGAAAAATTAAACGAACCATGGTGGAATGATTCCCAACCTCTCTGGCACGCCCCGATCGATTTTTGGCCAACAACACATCCGAACCTCGGGCCCACCCCCAAAACCGTGGGCTGTAGCGCACCGATTTTGTCTAAAAATGCCCTGTTCATATAGTTTTGGCTATTTGTCCAGCCAAATGGCCACGAAAAATTAAACGGACCACATTGGGACGATTCCCAACTTCTCGGGCATGCCTCGGTTGGTTTTCGACCCACAGCATGCCCGAACCCCGGGTCCACCCTCAAAACTGTGGGCTATAACACACCAATTTAGAGCGAAAATGCCCTGTTCGGGCCATTACGCCCTTTTGTCTACCCAAATGGCCACAAAATATTAAATGGACCACACTGGGATGATCCCCAACCTCCCTGACACGCCCCGATTAGTTTTTGGTCCACAGAACGCTCGGACCCCCCGGCCCACCCCCAAAACAATGGGCTATAACACACCGATTTGGCCTGAAAATGTCCCATTTGTCCACCTAAATGGCCACGAAAAATTAAACGGTCCACACCGGGATGATCCTTAACCTCCCTGTCACACCCCGATCAATTTTTGGCCCATTCCATGCTCGAACCTTGGGCCCACCCCTAAAATCGTGGGAAATAGCACACCAATTTGGCTAGAAAATGCCTCATTCGCATCGTTTCGCCTGTTTGTCTCCTCAAATGGACACAATAAATTAAACAGACCACACTGGGATGATCCCCAACCTACCTGGCACGCCCAAGTCAAGTTTTGGCCCACAGCACGCCCGAAGCTTGGGCCCACCCCCAAAAGCGTGGGCTATATCACATCAATTTGGTTTGAAAATGCCCCGTTCGTGCTGTTCCGCCCGTTTCTCCATCCAAATGACCACAAAAAAATAAACGAACCATATTGGGATAATCCCCAACCTCTCTGTCATGCCTCGATCGATTTTTGGACTACAGCACGCCCAATCCCCGAGGCCGCCACCAAAATTGTGGGTTATTGCACATCGATTTGGCTCGAAAATGCCCTTTCACTTGATTTCGATCGTTTGACCACCCAAATGGCCATAAAAAATTAAACGAACTACATTGGGATGATCCCCAACCTCCCTAGAACTCGGTCGATTTTATACCTACAGTACGCCCGGCGATCCCACTCCCGAAACCGTGGCTATATCACACCTATTTGGCCCAAAATGCCCCATTTGCGTTGTTTTTCCCGTTTCTCAACCCAAATGGCCCCGGAAAATTAAACGGCCTATACTGTGATGATCCCCAGCCTCCCTCGTATGCTCCGATCGATTTTTGGCCCACAACTACCTGGACCCCGGGCCCACCCCAAAAATCGTGGTCTATAACACACCGAATTGGCATGAAAATGCCCCATTCGCACTGTTTTGCCCGTTTGTCCACCTAAATGGCCATAAAAAATTAAACGGACCACCCTAGGATGATCCCCAACCTTCATAGCATGCCTCAGTCGATTTTCATCCCACAGCACGCCTGGATCCCGGTCCCACCCCCAAAACCGTGGGCTATTGCATACTGATTTGGCTCAAAAATTCCTCGTTCGTGTCGTTTCACCTGTTTGTCCACCCAAATGGCCTCAAAAAATTAAACAGATCATATTGGGATTATCCCCAACCTTCTTAGCTCGACCTGATAGATTTTCCGCCGACAGCACGCCCGGACCCCTAGCTCACCCCCAAAATCGAGGACTATAGCACATCGATTTGGCCTAAAAATGACTCGTTCGTGCCGTTTTGCCTGTTTGTCTACCCAAATGGCTATGAAAAATTAAACGAACCGCACTGGGACGATTACCAACCTCCCTGGCACGCCTCGGTCAATTTTTGGTCCACAGCACGCCTTGAACTCGGGCCCACCCCCTAAAATCGTGGGATATAACATACTAATTTGGCCTAAAAATGTTTTGTTCATACTGTTTTGCCCGTTTGTCCACCCAAATAGCCACAAAAAATTAAATAGACCACACAGAGATGATCCCCAATCTCCCAGGCATGCCCCATTAATTTTCAGCCCACAGCACGCCCGGACCCTAGGCCCAGCCCCAAAACCGTGGACTAAAGCACACCGATTTGGCCTAAAAACATCTCGTTCGCACTGTTATGCCCGTTTGTCTACCCAAATGGACACAAAAATTCAAATAGACCACACTGGGACGATCCCCAACCTCCCTTGCACGCCTCGATTGATTTTCGGCCCATAGCATGCCTGAACCTTGGGCCCAACCCTAAAACTGTTGGCTATAGCACACCGATTTGGTCTGAAAATGTCCCGTTCGTGCCATTTCGCCCGTTTGTCAACCCAAATGGCCACAAATAATTAATCGAACCATACTGGGAGGATCCCCAAACTCCCCAACATGAATCGGTCAATTTTTCGCCCACAGAACGAACTAAACCTGGGCCTACCCTCAAAATCGTGGGTTATAACACACCAATTTGACCCAAAAATGCCCCGTTCGCATCATTTCGCCCGTTTGTCCACCCAAACGACCACGAAAAATTAAATGGACCACCCTAGCACGATCTCCAAACTTCCTGACATGCCCCGATCGATTTTTGACCCACAGTACGCCTGAACCCCAGGCGTACCCCCAAATTCATGGGCTATACCACACCGATTTGTCTGAAAATGCCCCATTCACATTGTTTCACCCATTTGTCCACCCAAATGGCCACGAAAAATTAAACGGACCACACTGGGATGATCCCCAACCTCCCTGGCACACCCTGGTCGATTTTTGGCCCACAGCACGCCCGGACCCCGAGCCCACCCCTAAAATTGTGGGCTATAGCACACCGATTTATCTCGAAAATGCTCAGTTCACACCGTTTCGCTCGTTTGTCCTTTCAAATGGCAGCACGATCGGACCCCGGGACCACCCCCAAAATCGTGGGCTATAACACACCAATTTGGCCTGAAAATGCCTCATTCATGTCGTTTCACCCATTTGTCCACCCAAATGTCCATGAAAAATTAAACGGACCATACTGGGATGATCCCCAATCTTCCTGGCACGCCCAGGTCAATTTTTGGCCCACAAAAATCTCGGACCTTGGGCCCACTCCCGAAACTATGGGCTATAGAACATCTATTTGGCTCAAAAATGCCCCGTTCGCGGTATTTTGCTCGTTTGTCCAGCCAAATAGCTACGAAACATTAAATGGACCACACTGGGATGATCTCCAACCTCTCTGGCATGCCTCGGTTGATTTTTGGCTGACAGCACGCCCAAACCTCGGGCCCACCCCCAAAACCGTAGGCTATAGCTTAGTGATTTGGACTTAAAATGCCCCGTTCGCTCCGTTTCGTTCGTTTGTCCACCTAAATGTCCATGAAAAATTAAATGGGCCACACTGGGAGCACCCCCAAAATCGTGGGCTATAGCACACCGATTTAGCCTAAAAATGCCTCATTCACATCGTTTTGCCCATTTGTTCACCCAAATGTCGATGAAAAATTAAACAGATCAAACTGAGATGATCCCCAACCTCCCTAGCACGCCTTGATGGAATTTTGGCCCATAACACGCCTGGACCCCAGACCCACCTCCAAAACCGTGGGCTATAACACCCCAATTTGGCCCAAAAATGCCCCGTTCGCGCCGGTTCACCCGTTTGTCCACCCAAATAGCCATGAAAAATTAAACAGATCACACTAGAACAATCCCCAACCTCTCTGGCACGCCTCGATTGATTTTTGACCCACAGCATACCCGGACCTCTGCCCCCTCGTAATTGTGGACTATAGCCCAACAAGTTGACCCGAAAATGCTTCGTTTGCACTGTTTTGGCCGTTTGTCCACGCAAATGACCACGAAAAATTAAACGGACCACATTGGGATGATCCCAATCGCCTTGGCACACCCCAATCAATTTTTGACCCATAGCACGCTCGGATCCAGGGCCACCCCCAAAACCCTGGGCTATGGCACACCGATTTTTCTCAAAAATGCCACATTCGCCCCGTTTCGCCCATTTTTCTACCCATATGGCCACGAAAAAATAAACGGACCACATTGGGATGATCCCCAACCTCCCTGTCACGTCCCAATGAATTTTCAGCCAACAGCATGCCCGAACCCCAGGCCCATCCTCAAAACCGTGGGCTATAGCACACTAATTTGGCCCAAAAATGCCCCGTTCGAGCTGTTTCGCCGGTTTGACCACACAATTGGCCACGAAAAATTAAACAGACCATACTGGAAGGATCTCCAACCTCCCTGGCATGCCCCGGTGGATTTTTGGCCCACAACACGCTTGGACCTCGGGCCTCTTTCAAAATCGTGGGCTATAGCACAACGATTTGGCCGAAAAATGCCCCATTCACGCTTTTTCACCCGTTTATCCACCCAAATGTCCATTAAAAATTAAACAGATCACACTGGGATGATCCCCAACCTCCTTAGTATGCCTCGATAGATTTTTAGTCCACTACACGCCCTGACCCCAGAAACCATTAGATATATAGCACACCGATTTGGCTCAAAAATTTCCCGTTTACGTCTTTTCGCTCGTTTTTCCACCAAAATGGCCACGAAAAATTAAACGGACCATACTAGGACGATCCCCAACCTCCATGGCATGCCCCAATTGATTTTAGACACACAACATACCCGAACCTTGGCCCCCCCTCAAAATCATGGGCAATAACACAATGATTTAGCACGAAAATGCCCCATTTGCACCGTTGCTCCCTTTTGTCCATGCAAATGGCCATGAAAAATTAAATGGACCATACTGGGATGATCCCCAACCTCCCTGGCACGCCCTGATTGATTTTTGACCCACAGAACGCTCGTACCCCGAGCCGACCCTCAAAACTATGGGCTATAGCACACCGATTTGGCCAAAAAATGAATCGTTCTTCCCATTTCGCCCGTTTTTCTACCCATATAGCACACTGATTCACACTAGAATCTGAATAGAAATTTCCAAATGTTCATTATTAGGATATGTTCTCAGTAATTTGATGCAATAAAATTCAGCAATCTCTTTCCAGTCATTGCTTAGTAAGAACAATGTAAATTGGATAACATAGTTCTGACCACGCGACTAATAATATTTACCTGATGACCAACTATGTTCCACTTGAATTATGGCTTTACAAACATTTCTGGCTTATATGAAATGTTCCAGCAGTTTTGTTCTAGTACAATGCTCAACCCCTTTTTTAACAGGCTGCTGAAATGGGTCGAGATCCGACACCAAGTGAGTTACATTTGCATGTTCACACACATGGTCATTATGGAAAATCTTTCGTTGATGAACGTTCCCCGAATCGTCCATGTAAGATTAAATCTTAATGTAGTAGTTTACTTAGTTCTCATTTTTTAGTTTAAAGTACTTTTTGGTATCTAATCATTTGTAAGTACAATTCGTTATAATTTGAATTACACTATTACAGGAAAGATTTGAAGAAATATTATGAGAAAAAACATTATCAGAATCTGTTATTGATCAAATTGAATCATATTACCAAGCTGCCGGAGGAGGAAAAAAGCGAAGAGTATTTGGTCTTGGATCTGAAGCCAAAGGCTACTACGGCCAAACTCTGTGTATTTCTTGTGGAAAGACTTTATCTTCATCTTCACATGAATCGATACCAGCTGCAGATTCGGATTTGGATGAGTTTGTGAAGCTATTGATTCCCGCACTTAAAAATCAATTTTTTCCTATTGTCATTGAGAAGGTACAGAAGTTGGTTTCTTCACGATCAGTTGTCACACCTCCGGCTACTCTTTTGGACGATCTTGATTCCTTAAATGATGATTACAATGATCTTGATCAGTTGTGATTCTTTTGACGATCAGTGCATTGGTTTTTTATGGTCTATTTTATTGAAACGTTTAAAATTGTGCAACAAAAAATTACTCTTGATGGATGTAGGTATTGAGGATGTTTTGGACATACTTATGTGTTTAGATGTTGCTATGTTTGGTATTGAGGATGTTTAGACTTTTTCTATCTATATATATGGTTTCTTTTATATGCATGCTGGATATTATAAGAAGATTTTGCTATCTATATATATGTGGCTTCTTTTATATGAATATTGGGTATTATAAGAGATTTATAATATTCTATTAATATTCAAAATACAAATAAAAAGATATTGAAATAAAAGTAATGACGACAGATTTAGCGACAAAATTACTCATTGCCAAACTAAAACATTTGCAACGGATTGATGAAAATATTTTTTTGTCACAAAAATTGAGAATTTTTAGCGATGGACTAGCAATGAAATATTTGGTCAGAAAATAATCAAAATGACGAAATACAACATGAAATTAGTAACGACACTTATAAATATAACAACGAATATATTCGTTGCTAAAATATAGCAACGGATATAGGACGTCTCTATTTCGTTGCAAATCTAGCAATGGATTTTATTTTTCCGTTGCTAAGTGGTTAGCAACGCGCAATATAGCAACAAATAATATTTTGTCGCTGATCCGTCTCTAAATGAATTTACCGACGGATTTCTGTTGATTAGCAACATTATCGGTCTCTTGCTAAACGCGGTTTTTTTTGTAGTGATGATCCCCAACCTCTCTGGCATGCCCCGATCGATTTTTTGGCCACAGTATATCCGGAACCTGGGCCCACCTCCGAAACCGTGGGCAATAGCACATTGATTTAGCCCGAAAATGTCCCGTTTGCGCCGTTTCGCCCATTTGTCCACCCAAATGGCCACAAAAAATTAAACGGACAACACTGAGACGATCCCTAACCTCCCTAGCATGCCCCGATCGATTTTTGGTCCACAGTATGCCCTGACCCCGGGCCCACTCCCGAAACCATGGGCTATAGCACACCGGTTTGGCAAAAAATGCCCCATTTTCCTCGTTTGTTCACCTAAATGGCCACGAAAAATTAAACAGACCAAACTAAGATGATCCCCAACCTCCCTAGCACGCCACGGTCGATTTTTGGCTCACAGAACGCCCGAAATAACCCCTAAAATCGTGGGCTATAGCACACCAATTTGGCCTGAAAATGCCTTGTTCGCATCGTTTTGCTCGTTTGTCCACCCAAATGGCGACAAAAAATTAAATGAACCACACTAGGATGATCCCCAATATCCCTGGCACATCCCGGTCGATTTTTGCCAGACAGAAAACCCGAATCCCAAACCCACCCCCGAAACTATGGGCTATAGCACACTTATTTAGCCCAAAAATGCCCCGTTCGAGCCGTTTTGCCCCTTTGTAAACCCAAATGGCCACAAAAAATTAAGCGAACCACACTGGGATGATCCCAACCTCCCTGGCATGCCCCGATCGATTTTCATTGAAAATGCCCCGTTCGTGCTGTTCCGCCCGTTTCTCCATCCAAATGGCCACAAAAAAATAAACGAACCACATTGGGATAATCCCCAACCTCTCTGTCATGCCTCGATCGATTTTTGGACTACAACACGCCCAATCCCCGAAGCCACCACCAAAATTATGGGTTATTGCACATCGATTTGGCTCGAAAATGCCCTTTTACTTGATTTCGATCGTTTGACCACCCAAATGGCCATGAAAAATTAAACGAACTACATTGGGATGATCCCCAACCTCCTTAGAACTCGGTCGATTTTATACCTACAGTACGCCCGGCGATCCCACTCCCGAAACTGTGGGCTATAGCACACCTATTTGGCCCAAAATGCCCAATTTGCATTGTTTTTCCCGTTTCTCAACCCAAATGGCCCCGAAAAATTAAACGGCCCATACTGTGATGATCCCCACCCTCCCTCGTATGCTCCGGTCGATTTTTGGCCCACAACTACCTGGACCCCGGGCCCACCCCAAAACCGTGGTCTATAACACACCGAATTGGCATGAAAATGCCCCATTCGCACTGTTTTGCCCGTTTGTCCACCCAAATGGCCATAAAAAATTAAACGGACCACCCTAGGATGATCCCCAACCTCCCTAGCATGCCTCAGTCAATTTTCATCCCACAGCACACTTGGATCCCGGTCCCACCCCCAAAACCGTGGGCTATTGCAAACTGATTTGGCTTAAAAATTCCTCGTTCGTGTCGTTTCACCTGTTTGTCCACCCAAATGGTCTAAAAAAATTAAACAGATCATATTGGGATTATCCCCAACCTTCTTGGCTTGACCTGATAGATTTTCCGCCGACAGCACGCCCGGACCCCTAGCTCACCCCCAAAATCGAGGACTATAGCACATCGATTTGGCCTAAAAATACCTCGTTAGTGCCGTTTTGCCTGTTTGTCTACCCAAATAGCTATGAAAAATTAAACGAACCACACTGGGACGATTACCAACCTCCCTGGCACGCCTCGGTCAATTTTTGGTCCACAACACGCCCAAAACTCGGGTCCACCCCTAAAATCATGGGATATATATATCGATTTGGCCCAAAAATGTTCTGTTCGCACTGTTTCGCCCGTTTGTCCACCCAAATAGTGATGAAAAATTAAATAGACCACACTGAGATGATCCCCAACCTCCCTGGCATGCCCCATTGATTTTCAGCCCATAGCATACCCGGACCCTAGGCCCAGCCCCAAAACAGTGGACTAAAGCACATCGATTTGGCCTGAAAACATCTCGTTCGCACTGTTATGTCCGTTTGTCTACCCAAATGGCCACGAAAAATTAAATAGACCACACTGGGATATCCCCAACCTCCCTTGCACGCCTCAATCAATTTTCGGCCCACAGCACACCTGAACCCCGGGTCCAACCCCAAAACTGTTGGCTATAGCACACCGATTTGGTCTGAAAATGTCCCGTTTGTGCCATTTCGCCCGTTTGGTCAAAAATTATTTTTGGCTGACAGTACGCCCGAACCTCGGGCCCACCCCCAAAATCGTAGGCTATAGCTCACTGATTTGGCCTGAAAATGCCCCGTTCGCTCTGTTTTGCTCGTTTGTCCACCTAAATGGCCATGAAAACTAAACGGACCATACTGGGATGATCCCCAACCGCCCTAGCATGCCCCTATCAATTTTTGGCCTACAACATGCCCCGACCGCGGGCCCACCCCTAAAATTGTCGGCAATAGCACACTAATTTGGTCCAAAAATATCCAGTTCTCACCGTTTCACCCGTTTGGTCAATCCAAATGGCCATGAAAAATAAAACGAGCCACATTGGGATGATCCCCTACCTCCCTGGCACGCCTCGATCAATTTTTGGCCTACAACACTAAAACCGTGTGTTATAGCACACCGATTTAGCCTGAAAATGCCCCGTTCGCGTTGTTTCGCCCGTTTGTCCACCAAAATGGCCACGAAAAATCAAACGGACCACACCTGGACGATCCCCAACCAACCTGGCATGCCTCAATTTGGCCCAAAAATGCCCCGTTCACACTATTCCGCTCATTTATCCACCCAAATGGCCACAAAAAATTAAACGGACCACAATGGGATGATCCCCAACCTCCCTAGCATGCTTTGATCGATTTTCAACCCACAGCACGCTCGAACCCTGGGCCCACCCCCAAAACTGTGGGCTATAGCACACCAATTGGCCCGAAAATGCCCCGTTCATGCTGTTTCGCCCGTTTGTCTACCCAACTAGACAAAAGAAAATTAAATGGACCACACTCGGATGATCCCCAACCTCCCTGGCATGCCCCGGTCGATTTTCAGCCCACAGCACGCCGAACCCCAGGCACACCCCCGAAACCGTGGGCTATAGCACACTGATTTAGCCCGAAAATACCCCGTTTGCACCGTTTTGACAGTTTCTCCAACCAAATAGCCACAAAAAATTAAACGGCCCACACTAGGATGATCCCCAACCTCCCTGGCAAGCCCCGATCGATTTTCAGCCCATAATTGCCTGGACCCCGGGCCCATCTCCAAACCGTGGTCTATAGCACAGAGAATTGGCATGAAAATGCCTTGTTCGCGTTGTGTTTTCCGTTTGTCCACCCAAATGGCCATGAAAAACTAAATAGACCACCCCTTGATTGATTTTCGGCCAACAGCACACCCAGACCTCGGGCCCACCCCCAAAACCGTGGCCATTGCACACTGATTTGGCTTGAAAATGCCTCGTCCGCGTTATTTCACCCATTTGTCCACCCAAATGGCCTCAAAAAATTAAACGGATCACTCTGGGATGATCCCCTACCTCTCTGCCATACCCCGATAGATTTTTGGCCTACAGCATGCCCTGACCCATGGGCCACCACCGAAACCGAGGACTATAGCGCACAAATTTGGCTCAGAAATGCCTTGTTCACATTATTTTCCCCGTTTGTCCACCCAAATGGTTACAAAAATTAAACGGACCACACTGGGATGATCCCTAACCTTCCTGGCATGCCTCGGTCTATTTTCAGCCCACAGAAAGCTCGGACCTCGGGCCTACCCCTAAAATAATGGGCTATAGCATACCAATTTGGCCCGTAAATATCCTGTTTGCGCCGTTTCGCCTGTTTGTCCATCCAAATGGCCACGAAAAATTAAATGAACTACACTAGGATGATACCCAACCTTTCTAATATCCCTCATCTATTTTCGGCCCACAACACGCTCGAACCCCGAGCCCACCCCCAAAATCGTTGGCTATAGCACATCGATTTGGTTAGAAAATGCCTTGTTTGTGCCGTTTCGTCTGTTTGTCGACCGAAATAGCCACGAATAATTAAACGAACCACACTAGGAAGATCCCCAACCTCCCTGGTATGCCCCGATCAATTTTTGGCACACAACATGCCCGGACCCTGGCCCTCCCCTAAAACCATGGGCTGTATCACACTGATTTGTCCCAAAAATTTCCCGTTTGCATTGTTTCACCCATTTGTCCAGCTAAACGACCACAAAAAATTAAATGGACCACCTGGTATGATTCCCAACCTCCCTGGCATACCCCGATCAATTTTTCGCCCACAGCACGCCCGAATCCCAGGCCCACCCTCAAAACCGTGGGCTATAGCACACCGATTTATCCGAAAATGCCCCGTTCACATTGTTTCGCCAGTTTGTCTACCCAAATGGCCACGAAACATTAACCGGACCACACTAGGATGATCCCCAACCTCCCTGGAATGCTCCGATTGATTTTTGGCCCACAGAACGCTCGGACCCCGGGTCCACCCCTAAAACCGTAGGCTATAGCACACACCGATTTGTCCCAAAAATGCCCAGTTTGCACCGTTTCACCGTATGTCCACCCAAATGGCCACAAAAAATTAAATTGACCACATTGGGACGATCCCCAACCTCCCTAGCATGCCCCGATCGATTTTTGGCCTACGGCATACCTGGACCCCGGCTCCACCCCCAAAACAGTTGGATATAGCACTCCAATTTATCCCAAAAATACTCCGTTCACACCATTTCACCTGTTTGTCCACTCAAATGGCCACGAAAATTTAAAGAACCACACTGAGATGATCCCCAACCTCCCTGGCACGCTCCGGTTGATTTTTAGCCCACAACATGCCCTGACCCTGGGCTCAACCCCAAAACTGTGGGCTATAACACACCGATCTGGCCCAAAAATGCCTTGTACTCGTCGTTTCACCTGTTTGCCCACCCAAACGGCCACGAAAAATTAAACGGACCACACTGGGACGGTCCTCAACAAACCTGGTATACCCCGATAAATATTTGGCCCATAGCACGCTCGAACCCCGGGACCACCGCTGAAAATGTGGGCGATAGCACACCGATTTGGCCTAAAAATGCCACGTTTACACCGTTTCACCCATTTGTCCACCCAAATGGTCACGAAAAATTAAACGGGCCACTCTTGGGTTATTCCCAACCTCCATAGTATGTCCCGATCGATTTTACGACAACAACACGCCCGGACCCCTAGCCCACCCCTAAAACCATAGGCTATAATATTTCGATTTGGCCCAAAAAAAGTATCATTGGCGCCGTTTCGCCCGTTCGTCCTCCCAAATGGCCATGAAGAACAAAACGGACCATACTGGGATGATCCCCAACCTCACTGGCATGCCCCGATCAATTTTCAACCCACAACATGCCCTGACTCCGTGCCCACCCCCAAAATTGTGGCCCAAAAATGCCCCGTTTGCTCTGTTTCGCCCGTTTGTCCACCTAAATGGCCAAGAATAATAAAACGAACCACACTGGGACGATCACCAACATCCCTGGCACACCCCTGTCAATTTTTCTCTTACAACACGCCCGACCCCCAGTCCCACCCCTAAAATCGTGGTAGATAGCACACTATTTTGGCCTAAAAAAACCGCGTTTATGCTATTTTTCCCGTTTGTCCACCCAAATGACCACAAAAAATTAAACGGAATACATTGGGATGATCCTTAACCTCTCTAGCATGCCTCGGTCAATTTTTGGCCGACAGCACGCTTGAACACTGGGCCCACCCCTAAAATCGTGGGCTATAACACACCGATTTAGCCCGAAAATGCCCTATTCATATCGTTTCACCCGTTTGTCCACCCAAATAGCCACTAAAATTTAAATGGACCATATTGGGACGATCCCCAACCTCCCTAGAACTCCCCGGTCAATTTTTGGAACACAACACGCTCAGACCCTGAGCCCACCCCCATAACCGTGGGCTATAGCACACTGATTTGGCCCGAAAATGCCCATCCCACACTGTTTCGCCCGTTTGTCCTCCCAAATGACATAAAAAATTATACGGACTACATTGGAATGATCCCCAACCTCTATGGCATGCCCCGGTCGATTTTTGGCACATAGCACGCTCGGACCCACCCCCAAAACCATGGGCTATACACACCGATTTGGCTAGAAAATGCCTCGTTTGTGCCGCTACGCACGTTTGTCCACCTAAATAGACATGAGAAATTAAATGAACCACATTGAGATGATCTCCAACCTCCCTGGCATGCCACAGTCCATTTTTAGCCTACAGCACGCTTGCACTCTGGGTCCACCCCCCAAACCGCAGGCCATAGTATATCGATTTATCCAAAAAATTGCTCCGTTCACGCAGCTTAGCCCGTTTGTCCACTCAAATAGCCACTAAAAATTAAATGGACCACACTGGGACTATCCCCAAACTCCCTGGCATGCCCCGATCAATTTTCGGCTGACAGAACATTCGAACCCCGGGCCTACCTCAAAACCTTAGGCTATAGCACACCGATTTAGCCCAAAAATTCCCCGTTCATGTCGTTTCAGCCGTTTGTCCACCCAAATGGCCATAAAAATCTAAACAGACCACACTGGTATGATCCCTAACCTCCTTGGCATGCCCCGATCCATTTTTGACCCACTGCACGCCCGAACCCTGGTTCCATCCCTAAAACCGTTAGCTATAGCACACCGATTTGGTCTGAAATGCTCCATTCGCCCTGATTTACCTACTTGTCCACCCATATAGCCACGAAAAATTAAACGAACCACACTGGGACAATCCCCAATCACCATGGCATGCCCCGATCAATTTTCAGCCCACAGTATGCCCGAACCCTGGGCCCACCCCCAAAATAATGGGCTATAGCACACCGATTTGCCCCAAAATAACCCCAAAACCATGGACAATAGTTCACCGATTTTGCCCAAAAATACCCCATTTGCGCCGTTTTGCCTGTTTATCCACCCAAATGGCCATTAAAAATTAAACGGACAAAACTGGGACGATCCTAAACCTCCTGTCACGCCCCGATCAATTTTCTACTCAAAGCATGCTCGGACCCCAAGCCTACCCCCAAATCCGTGGGCTATAACACATTGATTTAGCCCAAAAATGCCCCGTTCGCACCTTTCACCCATTTGTCTACCCAAATGGCCACGAAAAAATAAACGGACCAAACTGTGACGATCCCCAACCTCCCTGTCATACCCAATCAAATTTTGGCCCACAACACGCCCAGACCCGAGGCCCACTCCCAAAACCATGGGCTATAGCACACCGATTTAGCCTTAAAACGCCCCGTTCGTGCCGTTTCGCCCGTTTGTCCACCCAAATGGCCACGAATATTAAATGGACCACACTGGGATGATCCTCATCCTCCTTGGCACTCCCCGATTAATTTTTGAACCACATCACTTCCGAACCCCGGGCCCACCTTTAAAATCGTGGGCTATTACATACCGATTTGGACCAAAAATGACCCGTTAATGTCATTCTGCCCGTTTGTCCACCCAAATTGCCACGAAAAATTAAACGGACCATACAGGGACGATCCCTAACCTCCCTCGCATGCCCCGGTCAATTTTTGACCCACTACACGCTCGGACCTCGGGTCCACCCCCCAAACTGTAGGCATTACACATCGATTTGGCCCAAAAATGCCTCGTTCACGCTGTTTTGCTTGTTTGTCCATCGAAATGGCCACGAATAATTAAACGGACCACACTGGGACGATCCCCAACCTCCCTAGCATGCCTCGATTAATATTTGGCCTACTATACGCCTGGAGCCCGGCCCAACCCCCAAAACTGCTGGCTATAACACACCGATTTGGCTCGAAAATGCTCTGTTCGCGTCATTTCACCCGTTTGTCCACCCAAATAGCAACAAAAAATTAAACGGAACATACTGGGATGATCCCCAGCCTCCCTAGCATGCCTCGGTCGATTTTTTGCCCACAGCACTCCTGGACCCTAGGTTCACCCCCAAAACCGTGGGCTATAGCAAACCGATTTGACCCAAAAATGCCCCGTTCATGCTGTTTCACCTATTTGTTCACAAAAATGGCCACAAAAAATTAAACGGACCATACTGGGATGATCCCCAACCTCCCTAGCTCTCCCATGTCATTTTTTAACCCACAGCATGCCCAAACCTCAGGCCCACCCCCAAAACCTGGGCTATAGCACACCGATTTTTCTCGAAAATACCTCATCCACGCTATTTCGCCCATTTCTCCACCAATTTGCCCCAAAAATGCCCCATTCGCACCGTTCGCCCGTTTATCCACCTAAATGGCTAAAAAAATTAAAAACAAACCATACTGGGATGGTCCCCAACCTCTCTGGCATGCCCCAGTTGATTTTTAACCCATAGCATGCCCGGACCCCAGGGCCAGCCCAAAAATTGTGGGCTATAGCATACCGATTTGGCCCAAAAATGCCCCATTCGCGTTGTTTTGCCCGTTTCTCCACCCAAAAGTCCATGAAAAATTTAAAAGACCACATTGGGATGATCCCCAACCTCCCTAGCATGCCCCGATCGATATTCAGCACATAGCACGCCCGGACCCGGGCCCACCCCCAAAATCGTGGCCTATAGAGCACCAAATTGGAATGAAAATTCCCCGTTCCCACTGTGCCACCTGTTTGTCCACCCATATGGCCATGAAAAATTAAAGGGACCACACTGGGATGATCGCCAACATCCCTGGCACGCCCCAGTCCATTTTTCGCCCATAGCACACCCAAACCCCGGTCCCACCCCCAAATTTGTGGGCTATAGTACACTGATATGGCCCGAAAATGCCCCGTTCGCAATGTTTGACCTGTTTGTCCACCCAAATGGCCACAAAAAATAAAACAAACTATACTGGGATGATCCCCAACCCCCTGGCACACTCCGATTGATTTTCGGCTTACATCACGCCCGAACCCCAGGCCCACCTCCTAAACCGTGGGCTATAGCACATCGATTTGACCTGAAATTATCTCGTTCACGCTGTTTCGCCCGTTTGTCAGCCTAAATGGCCACGAAAAATTAAACAAACTATACTAGGATGGTCCCCAACCACCCTGGCATGCTTCGATCAATTTTCAGCCTATAACATGCCCGGACCCTGGGCCTACCCCAAAATCGTGGCCTATAGAACACCGATTTAGATCAAAAATGCCCCGTTCTCGCTATTTTTCCCATTTATCCACCCAAATTGCCATAAAAATTACACGGACCATACTGGGATGATTCACAACCTCCCTGGCATGCCCCGATTAATTTTTGCCCTACTGCCCGCCCGGAGCTCGAGCCCACCCTAAAAAATGGGGGCTATAGAGCATCGATTTAGCCTGAAAATGCCCCATTCGTGTTATTTTGCCTGTTTGTCCACCCAAATGGCCACGAAAAATTAAACA
The DNA here is from genome assembly GCF_002878395.1 of Capsicum annuum. Classification (NCBI taxonomy): domain Eukaryota; kingdom Viridiplantae; phylum Streptophyta; class Magnoliopsida; order Solanales; family Solanaceae; genus Capsicum; species Capsicum annuum. The sequence continues at coordinate 3,586 of NW_025846845.1, read as the reverse complement.
AACCATACTGGTATGATCCCCAACCTCTCTGGCATACCTCAATCGATTTTTGGCCTACAACACGTCCGAACCCTAGGCCCATCCCCAAAACAGTTGGCTATAGCACACTGATTTGGCCCAATAATGCTTCGTTTGCGTCGTTTCAGTCGTTTGTCCACCAAATTAGCCACAAAAAATTAAACGAACTACACTGGAATGATCTCCAGCCTCCCAGGCATGCTCCGCTGATTATTGGCCAATAGCACGCCCGGACCCCGGGTCTACCCTCAAAACCGTGGGCTATAGCACACCGATTGTGCACAAAAATGCCCTATTTGCATAGTTTCGCCCATTTGTCAACCCAAATGGCCACGAAAACTAAACAGACCACACTGAGATGAACCCTAACCTCCCCGGCATGTCTCAATTGATTTTTGACCCACCACAAGACCGAACCTCGGGTACACCCCTGAAACCGGGGGTAATAGCTCATCGATTTGGCTCCAAAATGCTTCATTCATGCTGTTTCGCCCATTTGTCAACCCAAATGGCCATGAAAAATTAAATGGACCACACTGGGGAGATGCCCAACCTCCCTAGCGTGCCCCGATCAATTTTTGGGCCACAGCAAGCCCGGACCCTGGGCCCACCATCGAACCATTGGCTATAGCATACAGATATGGCCTAAAAAAGCCCCGTTCGCGCCATTTCGCTCGTTTGTCCTCCCTAATGGCCACGAAAATTAAACAGATCACTATGAGACGATCCCCATCCTCCCTGATATGCCCCAGCCAATTTTTGATCCACATCACGCCCTGACCCTGGGCCCACCCCCCAAAATCGTGGGCTATTGCACACCGATTTGGCTCGAAAATGCCACAATCATGCCATTTTCCCCGTTTGTCCACCCAAATGGCCACGAAAAATTAAACGGACCATACTGGGACGATCCCAACCTCCCTGGCAGGCCCCAGTCGATTTTTGACCCACAACACACTCAAACCCCGAGCTCACCCCCAAAACTGTGGGCTCTAACACACCGATTTAACCCGAAAATGCCCCGTTCACGCCGTTTTACCCATTTATCCACCGAAATAGCCACAAAAAATTAAACGGACCACATTGGGATGATCCCCAACCTTCCTGGCATGCCCTGGTGATTTTTGGGCCACTGCACGCTCGAACCCAGAGCCCACCCCCAAAATCGTGGGCTATAGCACATCGATTTGGCCCAAAAATACCTCGTTCCCGCCGTTTCGACTGTTTGTCCTCCCAAATAACCAGGAAAAATTAAATGGACCATACCGGGATGATCCTCAACCTCCCTAGCACGCCCAGGTTGATTTTTCGCTGACAGCACGCCCGAACACCTGGCCCACCCCTAAAACCGTGGGCTATAGCACATCGATTTTCCCAAAAATGCCCCATTCACGCCATTTCACCTATTTCACCACCCAAATGACCACAAAAAAATTAAACCTACCATACTGGGGCAATACCTAACCTCCCTGGCATGCCCCGGTTGATTTTAGGCCTACAACATGCTTGAACCTAGAGCCCACCCCCAAAATAGTGGGCTACAGCACATCGATTTAGCCCAAAAATGCTCCGTCCGCACTGTTTCGGATGTTTCTCCACCCAAATGGCCACAATAAATTAAAAACAAACCACAATGGGATGATCCCAAACCTCTTTGGCATGCCCCAGTCGATTTTTAGCCCACAGCACGCCCGGACACCGGGCCCACCTCCAAAATCGTTAGCTATAGCACATCGATTACGCCAGAAAATGCCTCGTTTGCTCCATTTAGACCATTTCCCCATCCAACTGGCCACAAAAAATTAAAAAGACCATACTGGGATGATCTTCAACCCCCTTGGTATGCCATTGTCGATTTTTGGCCGATAGCATGCTCAGATCCCAGCCCACCCCAAAAACCTGGGCTATAGCACACCAAATTGGCACGAAAATGCCCCGTTCACGTTGTGTCGCCCGTTTGTCCACACAAATATCCACGAAATTAAATGGACCATACTAGAACGATCCCCAACCTCGCTGGCACGCCCCAGTCAATTTTTAGCCCATAAAACACCCGAAACCTTGGGCCCACCCCCAAAACCGTGGGCTATAGCACACTGATTTGGCCCAAAATGCCCGGTTAACACTGTTTCACTCATTTATCCGCCCAAACGGCCACAAAAAATTAAACGGACCACATTGCGACGATCCCCAACCTCCCTAGAACACTACGGTTTGGCCTACAGCACGCTCGAACCCCAGGCCCACCACCAAAACTGTGGGCTATAGCACACCAATTTGGCCCAAAAATACCCTGTTCATACCATTTTGTCCGTTTGTCAACCCAAATGGCCATAAAAAATTAAACGGACGACACTGAGATGATCCTCAATATCCTTGGAATGCTTCGGTCAATTTTTGACTCACAGCACGCCCGAACGCCAGGCCCACCCCTAAAATCGTGGGCTATAGCACACCGATTTAGCCTAAAATTGCCTCATACGTACCATTTGCCCGTTTGTTTACCCAAATGGCCACGAAAAATTAAACGGACCACACTGAGATGATCGCCAACCTTCCTGGAACGTCCCGATTGATTTATAGCCGCAACACACTCCGACCCCGGGCCTACCCTAGAAACTGGGGACTATAGCACACCGATTTAAACCAAAAATGCCCCGTTGGCGCCTATTGACATTTGTCCACCCATATGGACACAAAAAAATTAAATGGACCATAATAGGATGATCCCCAACCTCCATGGCATGCCCAAGTTGATTTTCAACCTATAGTCCACTCAAACCCCGGGCCAACCCCCAAAATCGTCGGCTATAGCTATCTGATTTTGCCCAAAAATGCTCCATTCGCGCCGTTTTGCCCGTTTATCCACCCAAATGGCCATGGAAAATTAAACAGACCACACTGGGACGATCCCCAACCTCTCTGACATGCCTCAATTTATTTTCGACCAATAGCAGGCCCGAACTCCAGGCCCACCCCCAAAACCTTGTGCTATAGTAAACCAATTCGGCTAGAAAACTCCTCGTTCGTGCCGTTTCGCCAGTTTGTCCAACCAAATGGCCACAAAAAATTTAACAGACCACACTTGGACAATCCTCAACCTCCCTGGCACGATCAGGACGATTTTCGGTCCATAGCAACCCTGGACCCCGGGCTTAACCCCGAAACCATTGGCTAAGCACATCGATTTGGCCCGAAAATGCCCTGTTTGCGCCTTTTCGCCCGTTTGTCCACCCAAATGGCCACAAAATATTAAATGGACCACACTGGGACAATACCCAACCTCAATGGCACGCCTCGATCGATTTTTTGCCAAGAACACATTCGGACCCTGAGTCCACCCCCAAAACCGTGGACTATAGCTCATCGATTTGGCCCGAAAATGCCCCGTTCACAAAGCTTTGCCCGTTTGTCCATCTTAATGGCCACGAAAAAATAAATGGACCACACAGGGACGATCCCTAACCTCCCAGGCATGCCGCGATCGATTTTGAGCCCACAACACGCCCGGACCCCAAGCCCAACCCCAAAACCGTGGGCTATAGCACACCGATTTGGCCCATAAATG
>NW_025846844.1:0-2878 GCF_002878395.1 Capsicum annuum | reverse complement strand
TGGATGAAAATTGGGATTTTGGACCCGATGGGGGTGCGGATAACTTTGATAGATCTATCGTAACTATGGATCTATTTTTATTTGTGTGTGGATATTTCTTAACTTCTCTAAATATTTTTATTTTTAGTTTATTTATTTTTATTTTATTTATGTTCATATCTTAGGGGTGATTAAATGGTATTTGTTTAAATGCTTTACTGTAGTATTCTTTAGTTTTTTCTCTTAGTTTTTGTAATTCTCTAGATTATTTTTGAGATATTCTAAATATTCTATATCTTTTGTTCTAAAATATTTGATTAAATTCTCTTTCATAAGCATTTCTTCTAATCTTATTTCTTCCATATCTTGTCTCCAATATTTTAAATATTCATAGTTTATCATTTTATTCTAAAGTAGTTGCTTGTTTACTAGTTTTTGTGTAATATTCTATTCTAATTGTACTATAATTTATATCTGAATTAAGGTTATTAGTGCAATTAATTATCTCTCTTTCTTCTTCTCTTAATTAGTTTTTTATGTTATATAAACTATTATCTATACTTTTTTCTAAATTTTCTAAGGTTTCTTTTATCCATATTAATTTTTCTTTTAGATTTTTCATTATTTCTTTGAGTCTGTTTCTATAATTAATTTCTTCATATAGGTCACTTTGGTTTTCTCTAATTTTTCTAATATATTCTAACATTTTAGTCTGCATAATATCCATCTGGGTAATTATCTAGGTATAGTTGTTCTATCTAATTTATAATTTCAATTTCATAGTCTAATATTTTTTCTAATATTATTCTCTTAATATCTATAATTTCTATATTTCTAAGTATATATAAGATTAATATTTTAAGATTATCTGTCATTTAAAATTGGTTAAATACGTTATTATAATGTTTTTTAGTTTTTTATTTTAATCTCATTAATTCTTCTATATTTTCACTGAGAAATTGTATATATTTTATATCTTTAGTCCTCATATATTCATCTAAATTTGTTTTCATTTGTTTTTCTGTTGATTGTATATTTTTCATATTCATTTTCTAAAATTCTAAATATATGTAATTTATCATGGTTGATGTGTAGGTTTAGTATATAGGCATTTCTAAGAGTAGTTAGGTAAGTGTGGTATATAATTTATTCTAGTCATAAAATATTTATCAAATATTTTTTCCAATATGATTTTTCTTATATCTGCAATTTCAATATCCTTAAGTTCATATAAAAACAAGTATTTTAAATTTATCTACTATTTCATCAGATAAATAAGTATTCATTTTTCATATGATGCTTTTTTAAAATATTCCCTTCAATCATACACATAACAAAATATAACTTTGAGTGGTAAAATCCTGATTTACAGTCAAATTTACTAAAATAGTTATATCCTTGCATTTGTCTAATTTTTAATATTTTATTTGGTATTGGATAATTATATGTCATAATTTTTGCATTTAAATTTCTATAATCAATAACCATTTGTACTTTTACCTCTTTTTTGTTTACTATGTTTATTTACTATAAATGCTGGTTGTATATATTGTTTCTCTAATAATTCATCTATATGCATTTTAAATTCTTTTAAATCGTCAAAATTATATGTTAATGGTTTTTGGATTATTATGTTATTTTTATCTATTAATTCAATTTTCATAGTAGTTTTATATTTTTTCCATCCTTTTAATGGATCTTCACTATATAATCTTTCTAATTTGTTCGTAATTATTTCTATCTTATTTACTGAAAATATAGTTATTTCCTTTTTATTAATCAAAAATACGATTAGTTCTATTGTGTCTTCAGTATTTTTTATATTTTTTAACTTTTGTGTAATTTTTTCACTTCCTTCTATCCAATCAGTTTTCTTTCTTATTTTATTAATAACTATTTTTGCTCTTACTTTTTGTTTACATGGTGTTGTAAACCACCAATCTATTTTAGTTATTATATGTGGGTATAATTTATCTAAAAATGATATTCCTAAAAGCATATTTTTTTATGTTAGTTCATAATTATAGATTTCTTCTATTGTTAGAATTTTATCCCATATTTGTATTTTTACACTTTTAGCTTTATATGTAATTAAACTTCCTTCATTATTAAATCCTTTGACTACTATTGGTGTTTTTAATTTATCCCATTTATTTTATGGTAAACAGTTGTATCTACATAAATTTGCTTCTGCTCCTGTATCTATCATAGGAGTATAATATCTATTATAATATCCTTCTACTATTATTTTTACAAGCACATATATTTCCATATCTTGTTAAAGTTTTTTATGAATAATCTTTCTTTATTATACATTATAGATAATTGTGTATGTTCTATATTATATGGTTTTACTTGTTATAACCATTTTATTCCTAATATTATATTTGTTTTTTTGCATTTCTTCCTTTATTTCAAATTCTATTTTTATTTTTCTAATTCCTGTTATTATTTCTTTTTCTGTTGTATCCTTAATGTCTATTAGGCTCCTTGGTAAATCTGGACATATATTACTATTAGATTTTATTTCTTCATTTTTTACTAGATATTTTACTATATAATTTTCTTTTTGTCCAGTATTTAGGAGTATTAAATATTCTTTTTCATTTATTGTTCTCGTTGTATAATATTGATTTAAATTAACTATTGAAGTTGTTTCATAACTTGTTCTTTTTTATGAACTTGATGATTCTGGTTTTTCATGAGCTATTCTTTTTGATGTACTTATCCTATCATTTATTATTTCTAAATCTTCTTCTATATCTATATTTTTGTAACTATAGTCATTATTATCAATTGTTTTTACGAATTGTTCAAAAGGACTTTCTATTTGTATTTTATTAATTTTATTTTTCCTGTTATTTTCTAATATAATACTAATGATTTATCTATATTTTTA
>NW_025846842.1:706-3281 GCF_002878395.1 Capsicum annuum | reverse complement strand
CTGACCAAACTAGCATCTAAGTATTGCTTTTCCTTCACTTCCAAAACCAAGGAGGATTCGGAACTACTCTGAACCCCTATACTACCTTCAGCAGAGTCAAACAACCTAACCCCCAATCTAGCCAAATGATGTACATCACGAGCCAACTCTTTCTTACCTTCTACCACATGCAAAACACTAACCATGGACACTCTACTTAGGGCATCCGCCATAATATTGGCCTTGCTCGGATGGTATAGCACACTCATATCATAGTCCTTTAACAATTCTAACCATCGTCTCTACCTAAGATTCAACTCTCTCTAGGTAAACACATACTGCAGACTCTTATGATCAGTGAAAACATCAACATGGACACCATACAAATAGTGTCAACAGATGTTCAAAGCAAACACAACAGTAGCCAACTCAAGGTCATGGATGGGGTAATTTTTCTCATGGGGTTTCAACTGTCTAGAAGCATAAGCTACCACCTTACCCTTCTGCATCAATACGCAACCCATCCCAACTCTCGAAGCATCACAGTACACCACAAAACCATCAACACCATCAAGAAAAGTGAAAACAGGGGCTGAAGTGAGTCGAGTCTTCAACTCCTGAAAACTCTTCTCACAAGATTAAGACCACAAGAACTTCACTTTTTTTTGGGTCAACATAGTCATAGGAGACGCTATAGAGGAGAAACCCTCAATAAAACAGCGGTAATAGCTAGCTAAACTCAAGAAACTTTGGATATCAATCAGAGAAATAGGTCTAGGACAATTTCTAACAGCTTCAGTCTTTTGGGGATCAACTCTAATACCCTCGGAAGAAATGATATGACTCAGAAAAGCAACTGACCTTAGCTAAAACTCATACTTACTGAACTTGGCAAACAACTTGTGATCTTTAAGGATTTACAAGACAGTTCAGAGATGATCAGAATGATCATCCTTACTACGGGAGTACACTAGTATATCATCGATGAACACTATGACAAACATATCCAAATATGGTCTGAATACTCGATTTATGAGGTCCATGAAAGCTGCTAAGGCATTAGTTAACTTGAAAGGCATAACAAGAAACTCAAAATGGCCATAACGAGTTCAAACAGTGGTTTTTGGGATGTCACGCTCCCTAACTTTGAGTTGATGATAGCCAGAACGAAGGTCTATCTTTGAGAAATAACTTGCACCTAGCAATTGGTCAAACAAATCATCTATTCTCGGAAGGGGGTACTTATTTTTTATGATAACTTTATTCAGTTGGTGGTAATCAATGCACATACGCAAAGAGTCATCTTTCTTTCTTACAAACAACACAGGAGCACCCGAAGGAGAAACACTAGGCCTTATGAAACCCTTATCTAGTAGATCTTTGAGTTGCTCTTTCAACTCCTTAAGTTCTGCAGGGGTCATATGGTAAGGAGGAATAGGAATAGGCTGAGTATCAGGAAGAAGATCAATCCCAAACTCTATCTCTCTATCAGGAGGTATCCCTGGGAGATCGTCTGAAAAGACATCAGAAAACTCATTGACGACGTTAATAGACTGGAGTGTTGGAGTCTCAAACTTAGTGTCTTTGACTCTAACCAAATGGTAAATAGACCCCTTGGAAATAAGTTTTGTGGCTTTGAGGTAAGAGATAAAATGACTCTTGGGTGACACAGAATTTCCAGACCATCATTATTTCTTCTCGCTCGATGTGGAGGCATATTTCAGAAAGAGAAAAGCATGAATCAATAGTAAAGAGAGACACTTTAAGCATGATAGACTTCTGAAAGAAAGAATCACACTTTTTCCTAAAATTTCTTGTAGCCTCTTGCTCATAAATGTGGCGTGCTACACACCGATGATCAACACTCTACTTAACGCGGCTTGTCAGACTCCCTAGGATACCTTAAAACCATAGGCTCTAATACCAAGTTTGTAACGCCTCGAAAAATAGGTCCCAGAGCATCACACGGTGCTTGAGGCTATGAGTAGCCCCAAGCTAACCCTTTGAGCCATTTCTATTCAGTTCAATACAAATCAATGGGGTTTTCATAAATAACCCTCAAATATCAACAGAGTAATCATCATCCAAGAATAAAAGAATTTCAGAAAGATAGCAAAATACGACTTATTAGTCAAATCCCAACATCTATACTAGTCTGATAAGCCTCTAAGAAAATCAATAAATCCAGCAAGCCATTGAGACATGCCCCAACTGACTCATACTCAGTTATCAAATGTAAATAATTCGTGAAACCAACATCAGAAATCACATCCTCGAAACATGAGGACTCACCACAACAGAGGATATAGAACAACGTGCCTGAAAAATCACTGTTGAATCTGGAACTGAATACCTGAACCTATATTTCTAGAAAATGCAGCCCACATCCGAAGATGTGGGTCAGTACCATGGAAAGGAACCGAGTATATGGGGGTGTATGCAGTTTTATAAACATCATCATCATAAATATTTATAAGAAATATGTAGGATGTATGATAGACTCACATAGCCCGAAGAAAATCATCAAAATCATGAGAGGATGAAATAAGTACAATAACACATGTGAGTCATCATATAATTTGTCAATCACTTTCAG
>NW_025846842.1:0-606 GCF_002878395.1 Capsicum annuum | reverse complement strand
AATGGGGGTGTATGCAGTTTTATAAACATCATCATCATAAATATTTATAAGAAATATGTAGGATGTATGATAGACTCACATAGCCCGAAGAAAATCATCAAAATCATGAGAGGATGAAATAAGTACAATAACACATGTGAGTCATCATATAATTTGTCAATCACTTTCAGTTCATCAAGAATATCAATTCTCATAATGTAAATATCATTTAAATCTTTCTAAAGAATATCTTTAACAATTCTACTTTCAAATCACGTCACCATTCACCGTAGACATAAGGAAACACACACACGGTGGGAGATCCTATAACCGACATAAACCATGTGAGCTACATGGAGTCCAACGTATAACCCACATTGGGGAGAGCCATCCTATACTTGCTATCAGAGTAGGACTATCGATATCAAATCCACACAAACTAGTGATCACTATATAAATCAGCCTCAGGCTTCTCTCCTACAGAGGCACGTAGGTCTACGGAAGTAAGGTCGCTTTATACCTCCCACTCGGTGCTAAAGATTTCTCCCGGACTTAGCTCAAATTATTTTAAAGACAATCCACAATAAAATAATTTTAGTAATATATAAATATACATCGGGAGCCATC
>NW_025846841.1:0-2220 GCF_002878395.1 Capsicum annuum | reverse complement strand
TTTTTCCAGGTTTGGTAGCATCCCCCGTTGTTAAGTTCTGATTTAAATAACTCGAATCCCCTTTCCTGACCATATCTTTCGTATAAAAATTCTAGACGAACCCATCCATTTTCTAGGCAGCCTCCTATGTTCTTTTTTATGCGCAATAGCTCGAAAAATCTTTCGGAAGTGACATGCTTCGGTATCATGGGCTCTCCTCGGTGAAGGTTTTTTCCCTTTCCAATAAATGCCCCTATTTCCTCCAGTGTGGGAGTGAGCTCAAAGTCGGAGAATCAGAATACGTTGTTTGAAGGATCCCAAAGATCCCTCGTGGTTCAACATTCAATAGACTCCTCAAAAATCCCAAGTGTTTATATACTTCTCCCTGTCCATAGTCAGTCATATTGTTATACCATATCCGCAATAGCTTTGGAACTTTATCCAACACCATGAAATGGGGTACTTCATCATCCCTCGGCCTCTTGTCACTCCTTCCAACTGAGTTCATATTGCCCTATAGGATAATGATGGCAAATAAGAATTCTATTTTAAACCTCCTAAAGCAGGATAAAAATAATTTTCGAAAGAAGTTGACGAAACGACACGGAATAAAATTTCAAAATGAGCATGAGACAATAATAACTGACAAAACAGGAAGTATCCAAGTTTTCTAAAACATCCTAGAGTAGAGACAATAATTTGATGACGTTTGAACCAGACATATCAGAAATAATTAAATTATTAAAACAAAATAGTGGACCAAATTATTTAAAAAAAGTGTTTGATAAAAATGGGCTCTATGATATTTCTAAGAAAGATTTTAAAACCAAAGAAAACGGACATAACGAGACCGCGACGTTAAAACGACTTAATCTTTAAAAAAAAAAAGTTCTATGTAAAATATTATATATTTTCTAAAATGAATCCTTAAAATTTTTTATTTAACCCCTTTTTTTTTCAGATTAATTAATTCACTTAAAAGCCGGTCAACATTCGATATGGCATTTCCTATAATGCAACAAGTAGCACATAAAATGTACATGATGATCTCAAAAGGTGACCCCTGACCTAGACGAACCCGACCCCAGGGTCGAGCCCCACTAAGTCAAAAATACACGTGATACAAGTAAAACGCAGTCTATTAGGGATAGCCCTGTCTAAGCTCCAGTTATGCTAGGTTCAACCTGGTGGAGTTAGGTTTCTAGACTGTCAATGAAATGAGCGGACAACTCGAATAGTAAGGGACAACTTTACCAGTAGCAGGGCTTTCCGGCCTCACTGTTGGTCCCTTTCCGTCCTAAATCATGGGTGACTACAGAATCCTTCCCAGGAGCGTTGCCGCACTCTAGTATCTCAAGCTCGGGAGCGTATACCGCATCTCCGAATATACAGTATCTCAGAAGACTCAGATGGTTGCGCGAGAGAAAACAGTTTATATTGCAATTCAAATAATATCAAAGCGATAAACATGTAGGCAAAGAACACATTTAAGCCAACAATATACAATATCAAAATTAAATAAAGCCAATTAAGTCAATATAAAAGCTCAAATTCTAGTTATATCCCCAGCAGAGTCGTCATCTGTCACACCCCTGTTTTTCACCGCATTCGACCCCGCTAGGGAGTTGGTTTTAGAGAAAACGGGTTTTTCCAATTGAAGTGACGTTTTGAAAAGGAATTATTTTATTTACGGAGTCGCCACTTGGAATGGAGTTTGGGTGTTCCAAGTCACCTTATTGAATCCCTATTCAAAAGGAAATGACTCTTAATTTTTTTTTAATTTTTTGGTTTGCGAACTAGAAATCCGGATAAGGAATTCTGTTGACCGAGGGGAAGGCGTTAGGCATCCTTCGAGTTCAGTGGTTCTAGCACGGTCGCTTTCATGACTTATGTCAGGCTTAAATTATTTTGGATTAATTATGTCAGTAGGCCTTGATTCTCTCATTTTTAATATCTATCGATAACTCTTGTATTAAGCCGATGAATGTTAATTAAAAAAAAATCTTTGCCAAGGTGCATAACTGCATCCTTGAATTACTTTGATCGTCCCACAAAGATGTGTAAGCCTCATTCTTAATCGAGAAAAATACCTTAAATGTGCCTAAAGCTCATCTAGAGTTAAAGACATTCATTCCCAGAAATAAATTATTGAAATATGAAGACTCGATGTCATATAATGAACTAGTACTTGTGGCAATTAGATGTTATTCGAAAAAATATTTCAACTTAAAGATCAGAATC
>NW_025846840.1:0-1009 GCF_002878395.1 Capsicum annuum | reverse complement strand
TTTGACATTTTGTACTTGAATAAATAATAACTTTAGTAGTTACTAGTAAGTACTTTACTGTTTAGGGTTAACTAGGGATGGGCTTTACGTTAAAATTTAGATCCATTAGGTTTAAGTTTAGGTTTTACTATATATAATGTAATATAATATAATATAATATAATATAATATAATATAATATAATATTCTGATACCATTTACAGGATCTCTTAGGCTGGGGTATGCCACTCAGCCTACCAGATCATATAATAATATTGGATTAAGCCAAAGTCGGAAGACCGAACCAAAGCACCAACCGAAATAGAAAAGAATCTTAAGTAATTTTATGACTGTATGGATGATTCCTTTACCCAAACATGGGGCCTGTCAGAGATTTAATAACCTTATGTTGAACCTGTGTGTCTAGAAGTTCTAATTGTGCGAAAATTCGCCCTTGTCTCATCAATACGGGCTAGAGAGGCACAACTTACTAGACGGCGTCACAGAGACAAGGTTAACATAAGTCTATTGAACTCGACTGTACCTCCATTTTGGAACCAAGTCAAGAAATTAAAAAGATTCTTTCATATTTTGATAGAGTCTGGAGCTTTCATAGTTAACATGTCAGCGAAGTTAGATCTTCAGCATAGATATAAGATATCGTTTTAGTCGGACATAATCACGGCCAGATTATGGTAGAAGTTTTTAATGAATAACTATAATAAGTAAAAAGATATGTACCTGATTTGCCAGGAACCCAACGGAAATAATAGTAAACAAGTAGCTTCTTCTTTATTTATTTCTTGAATATATTACAAAGAGAGAGAGAGAGAGATTAGAAAAATAAAGGAGAGAATTTCTGAAAACTCTTGCCTCTTCTCAAGAATGAGGCACCTATATATAAGAAAAAAAAGAATCTTGCACAGTAATAGATGGGTCCCTGTGCACAGTGTTTTTACTATTACAGAGAGGAAATTATTACAATGGTATCTTATCCATCAGTCATATGTCGTCTTTTCCTTTCCATTTCT
>NW_025846839.1:0-2010 GCF_002878395.1 Capsicum annuum | reverse complement strand
TATATTATCGATTATTATCAACTCTAAATCCTCGATGTAAGTTGATTGATGATAATTCTGATTGCACTATGCTTATTGAAACTAATTTTATAAAATCTAGGGTCACTACCCGAAGAACTATTAGATGGGATGAAATTGATTTCCCCCAAACATGGATTTTAAATTCAGTCACTTCCCCAAAACAATTGGCGGAGGATGTGACTAATTCAGACTTAACTCAACTAACTCAGAACTCTGATGGGCGAATTTGTCTACAATTTGATAGCAATCCTCCTATCTATAGAAATTCTTTCTCAATACCAAGAAGACTTCCTTGTATTCATCATATATCTCCTATAGAACCTCAGTATGGCCCAGCTAGGAATCGAGCGGCATCTTTGCATACTATTAATTCTGCATATTTGCATGTTACACCTAAAGGTGTAGAAAAGATAAAAATCAATTTAAAAACTAATATAGTTCAAGATTTTGATAATGAAAATCCTACCCCATCTGAAATGGATTTTGACATAAATTATGTTTAACCATGATGACACAACTTATTGATTTTAGTCCTGGTTCTCAGGCAAGAAAATATATTCAGAAAGAATTTTTTCTGAAAAATGGAAAACCTTTCAAACATGGTTTTTTGAAACCTATACGTCTGATGAATTACGAAATATTTCAGAAGAATTCTATGAAATTTGTGCTTTACATAATAAAATTATTTTCTTTGTACCATGGTTCATGTCTGCATATTTACCGTCATATGTCAAAATAATCGAAAGATCTTATCAAAATTCTGATGGATCAATTACTCAAGCACTCTATCCTCCTCAGTCTTCCTTTATACTGCCTAATAATACTGGCATGACTTTTTCTGCTTTTCAAAAGTTTGTCAGTGACGATGTGGGAAAAATTACTGTTTCTGAAATAAATAACCTTATCGCCCAAAATAATTATTTGAGTCTTTATGTTAAGGTTTTAGGAGAACACATTTCCTCTCTTGATAAAAAACTTGACGAATTAATTGAGTTAGTTAACAAACTTAGCTCCCAGATGAATTTCTCTAACCTTCCTTCTACTTACAAAATCATTGATAAAGACGAATATATTTTATCAAAACCTTGTATTCAAAGACCTCCTGAAATAGACGGATTTGAAAAGGTTTATCAATTAGACCAATTAGAAAAACTCTTAGATAAAAAATTCTCTCATTTAAACATTCAACCCCTTAATATTTCTGATGATTTTGTACAAAATCTTGAGTCTAATTTTGCTGAGAATATTGATTCTGCTGAAAATCCTGGCATTATAATCTCTTCCGAGCTTAATAAGCTCAAAGGTATGATTAAAAAACAACCGGGAAAGAAATACGTTGATATTCCCCGTATGTCTACTGCATATTATCCACGCCCCACTCCTCAAGATGTTCTGATAGAGAAAAGGGAATGGAATTAGACAAATACTTCTTATAGTGGAGAAGCCATTTATGAATGGAATATTGACGGATTATCTGACCGACAAATCTCTATTCTTATTCATCGAATGTCCATGTATGCTACTATTGCCACAGCCACTACTTCGCTAGAAAATAGGGCCAATCGTACTGACCAAACAATTTGTAAAATGATTGTTGCGGGATTTACTGGCCAACTTCGAGGCTGGTGGGATAATTTCCTTGATGATACTAAACTCGAGGCTATTTTTAACTCCACCAATGATCAACCCAGAAAAGATAATTTAGGACGACCCCTCCGGGAAGGACGTTCGGATGCTGTCTATACCCTTATGCTTACGATTATGGAACATTTTGGAGGAAGATTTATCAATCAATATGAAAACATTAGAACTCTTCTTAATGGTTTAAAATGTAGGCACTTAGGTGAATTTAGATGGTATAAAGACACCTTTCTTAGTAGGGTTATGGATTTACCCGAAAGTAAGTATGACCATTGGAAAGCTAAATTCATTGATGGCCTTCCACCTTTATTTGCTGAAAGAGTTAGAAAAACCCTTCGAGGATCTTAT
>NW_025846838.1:0-2607 GCF_002878395.1 Capsicum annuum | reverse complement strand
ATCTTATTTGGGGCATGTCGGTTAGATGATTACCTCCCACAGTTTCAGTTTCAGTCTTCAGTTTAGAACTCAATTTAGCTTTACAGAATTAGGACTGTCAAACACAGTTAATCAGTATCAGTAAATCAGTTATCAGAAACTTCAGATATCAGTTACTCAGTTATCAGAACACAGTACTTAGCTTCAGAAAAGCTCAGTTATAGTAAACATATATGCACAGTATTACATACTCAGTATTTACAGTAGTTTCAGTTATCCATGTACTCGCATATTCAGTTACTTTATATCATTCAATCAGTTACTATTCATGCATATGAACCCTTGCATTCAGCCTTACCTCATCTAGCATACCAGTATATTCTCACGTATTGATGTATACTTTCCTTCTATATGATATTTCATATCATAGGTTCGGATGCTCAAGTTTCCGACCACGCATAGTAGATTCAGATTTGGCCAGCAGCAGTTGATTTAGCAGTGAGTCATCATCATTCGAGGATAATCTATTATTTTATATTTTAGTAGATGTAGCAGTTCAGTGGATAGAGTTAGTTGGGGAATTGTCCCATCAACTCCACTTTCAGACAGATTCAGTTAGAGGCTTTTCAGACTAGATTTTCACACAGTATTTAGTTTTACATATGTTATATTTTATCAGTATTTCAGATATTTTAAACCTTATGAAATTTCAGCCCATTTTTCCGCATTAATTACAGTATTATTATTCAGTGCTCACACCAGATATCATTCATGAGTTAGATTGTGGTCCTTAGAGATCGTAAGCACCGTGTGACGACCAGGGGTAGTCTTGGATCGTTACAAACTTGGTATCAGAGCTTAAGGTTCAACAGTGTCCTAGGAAGTTTGAAAGCCGCATCTAGTAGAGTTTTGTGCATGGGTGTGTAGCGCGCCACACTTATGGATAGGAGGCTATGAGATGTTTTAGCCTAAACCCTAAATTATCTTGGCAAGATAATTTAGGACAACCAATAAATTGAGCAACTACTTCGTAGCCATGGCGTACCTAAAATCTGATCTGAGCCCACACTTTTTAACAAAAATTATATGGTTTTATACATATATACTTTCTCAATTTATTGATTACTAACATTTTTATTACGAGTGTTTGTAGAGGTTATCGAGAATATTTATTGTGAACAACATTCAAAGAAGACTTTAAATTGTGTATTTATATTTTTTATATTCTTACTCCTGTACAAATGATAATTATGGTGAAAACTTTATTTTCGGGGTGTTGGACGGGGATGTTCTTTATTTATACAATCCTTACCACACATTAGGAAAATTTAGGTCGTTAATATTTATATTAACATTAATTTAGATATTTGATTAAATAATTCACACTCTTTACACTAAAAAACATTATGTTATTTTTTCTTTAAAAATAATTTCTTTTTTTATTCAATCTTTGTCTTTCTTTTTTTTATATATCCTTACATACGTTTGCTTATACATCTTTATGTTCGTTTATATATATATTTTGCAATAACATATATATCATATTATTTTTGCATTTGCAGACATTGATTTTTCTTTTATCTTTTAATAATAAACCTAAGTTTGGCCGGAAACAATATTTGTGGATTTGGAAGGGTGCCTAATCCCTTCCCTTCAGAAAAATTTGAATCCTTACCTAGAATTCAAAATAGTTTCGTAGATTAGAATAAAGTCATACTTGTTAATAAATAAATAGGTTTTCTACTTTTCCTTATAAATTAGGTGGCGACTCTGTACAAAATTAATTCTTTTGAGTCCATAATGTCATGCTCGTTTGACCTTAGATAAAAATTGGGTATGACAATATAATATACCAAAATATAATTTATTTAAATATTAAGTTAAAGATGAAACTATACTAATAATAAAAAAAATTATAGTTTTAATAAAAAGTTATCAAAACGTTATTAAATTAACGTTATTAAGGGTAGTAGTATATTAAATTAACATTATTGAAACGTTATTAATAAAACATTATTAAGAACAGTAGTAGTATATTAAATTTATTGAATTAACGTTATTAAAACGTTACTAAATTAATGTTATTAAGATGAAAATTTTATTAAAATATTGTAGTATATTAAATTAACGTTAATAAAATCTTATTAAGATGGAAATTTAATTAAAATATTATTATTATGAATAATAATAATAATAATAATAATAATAATAATAATAATAATAATAAGTGTTTATTTGTTCAGATTTCATATAGTTAAAGGTCATATTTGTGCACTGTCAATGTTCCATGTCAGCCTTTTTAATGACGTGGCACCGTATGATTGGCTGACTAATCCACGTAGGTGCAAGTGAGATACACGCGCCAAAGTTGCAAAATATGAGTGTTTATTTGTTCATATTTTGTATAGTTGAAAGTCATATTTGTGCACTGTCAATATTTCATGTCAGCCTTTTTAATGACGTGGCACCGTATGATTGGCCGACTAATCCACGTAGGCGCAAGTGAGATACACGCACCAAAGTGGCAAAATATGAGTGTTTATTTGTTCAAATTTTGTATAGTTAAAGATCATATTTGTGTACTGTCAAAATTTAAGGTCAATGTTATAATTTGGTGTCAAGTTTAGG
>NW_025846837.1:693-1606 GCF_002878395.1 Capsicum annuum | reverse complement strand
TCAAACAAATCATCTATTCTCAGAAGGGGGTACTTATTTTTGATGGTGACTTTATTCAGTTGGCTGTAATCAATTCACATACGCAAAGAGCCATCTTTCTTTCTCACAAACAATACAGGAGCACCCCAAGGAGAAACACTGGGCCTTATGAAACCCTTATTTAGTAGATCTTTGAGTTGCTCTTTCAACTTCTTAAGTTCTGAAGGGGCCATACGGTAAGGAGGAATAGAAATGGGCTGAGTACCGGGAAGAAGATCAATCCCGAACTCTATCTCTTTAGCAGGAGGTATCCTTGGGAGATCATCCAGAAAGACATCAGAAAACTCATTGACGACGTTAATAGACTAGAGAGCTGGAGTCTCAGACTTAGTGTCTTTGACTCTAACCAAATGGTAAATACACCCCTTGGAAATAAGCTTTCTAGCTTTGAGGTAAGAGATTAAATGACTCTTGGGTTACATAGAATTCCCAAACCACTCAAATACGGATGCACCTGAAAACTGAAACTTGACCACTCAGGTCTGACAATCAATAGAGGTATAAGAAGAATACAACCAGTCCATACCCAGAATTACATCAAAATCTACCATGTCTAACTCAATCAGATTAGCCAATAAGACTCTACGAAGAACGATAATAGGACACTTTTTATACATTTTCTGGGCAACAATCGAATCACCCACTGGGGTAGAAACTAGGATAGGCTCAGGACTCATTTCAAAATTCACAGCAATTAAAGGTGTAACATATGAGAAACTGGATCCAGGGTCCAACAAAGCATACACATCAAACTGAAATATACGAAGCATACCAGTAACAACATCGGGAGAGTCCTTCTGTTCTTGGTGGGACGGTAAAGCATAGAATCTATTCTGGCGCTGCCCGCCAGCATTGCTAGAAGAGGCGCCCTGAT
>NW_025846837.1:0-593 GCF_002878395.1 Capsicum annuum | reverse complement strand
AAATTCACAGCAATTAAAGGTGTAACATATGAGAAACTGGATCCAGGGTCCAACAAAGCATACACATCAAACTGAAATATACGAAGCATACCAGTAACAACATCGGGAGAGTCCTTCTGTTCTTGGTGGGACGGTAAAGCATAGAATCTATTCTGGCGCTGCCCGCCAGCATTGCTAGAAGAGGCGCCCTGAGCTGGGGTTGGGTGAGTCGCTGGAACTGGAGCACTAACAGTCTGAGTCTGGGTCTGAGGGCGATAGTCACGACGCCCTTGTCCATCCTTTGAACAATCTCTAAATCTGTGACCCATGTCACCACACCGAAAACAACCCCTCTTCTCACCCCAACACACACCCGAATGAGCCCTACCATACTTAGGACACAGGGGATGATTTGGCTTACTGCCGGTACTGTACTGGGACCTGGATGTATATGACCTGCTACCTTGCTCCTGCCTACCTCTAGGCACGGGAGCACTAGCAGATGACGGTACTGGCATAGACGAACGATCTTGATACTGAGGGCGACTCCCTCCCTGCGATCTAGTCTGACCCTATCCGTGCTGCTCGAACCTAGCTCTTTTATTCCCTCTCAT
>NW_025846836.1:1229-1756 GCF_002878395.1 Capsicum annuum | reverse complement strand
ATTGTTGTGATCTAGGTGAGTAACTCTCCTTGCATATCACACACTCATCTGTCCATTTATTTTCTGGAAGATGAACTCTTTACAAAGACTGCATTATTGATCTTACTGCAGGCAGCGACATGAATTCTCTCCTAGCTTGCTCAGTTAAAGTCTGTACTAATTCCCTTTTATAATTCTCATCAAAATGCATGCACCAACAATTTATTGTGTACCTCACAGCATCTTTTATATCCCCTTCACGGGCTTCAATCCATTGTTATTTTTCATACAAAGATGGTTCGTTAGATTGTCCCAATCCCTTGATTGCTTTATGAGCAACTCTCTAAACTATTTCTCCAATCTCATCATATTGGTTTTTAACAATTCTGGATTTGGTAGGTTCAAATTCTTGAGGAGATACATAAAGTTTCTCAACAATTATCAGGCTCACATAAGCTGTATCATCATCTTGCAAAGGAGGTGCAAGGTTCTGTGTTGTACGAGCATACTCCAAAATTTGTTTGATTAAATCATGTTTGCTCACCAAG
>NW_025846836.1:0-1129 GCF_002878395.1 Capsicum annuum | reverse complement strand
TTGATCTTACTGCAGGCAGCGACATGAATTCTCTCCTAGCCTGCTCATTTAAAGTCTGTACTAGTTCCCTTTCATAATTCTCATCAAAATGCATGCACCAACAATTTATTGTGCTCCTCACAGCATCTTTTATATCTCCTTCACAGGCTTCAATCCATTGTAATTTTTCATAAAAAGATGGTTTGTGTGATTGTCCCAATCCCTTGATTGCTTTATAAGTAACTCTCCAAACTATTTCTCCAATCTCATCATATTGGTTTTAAACAATTTTGGATTAGGTAAGTTCAAATTCTTGAGGAGATACATAAATTTTCTCAACAGTTATCAGGCTCACATAGGCTGTATCATCATCTTGCGAATGAGGTGCAAGGTTCTGTGTTGTACGAGCATACTCCAAAATTTGTTTGATTAAATCATGTTTGCTCACCAAGATTTTCTCAAGACCATCCCACTTAATTCTTTCTAGTGGACAATAAAAGATAGTTTCCGAAGTCAACACAAGTGTAAGCAAACTTGACAAGTAGATCAATCTCCAAGTTAAAATTGATGCCTGAAATATTGACTGGACAAGGAGGAGTACTTCTAGCATTACGAAATTGGGGGGACACATGAATTTGACTGGCAGATGTGGATGACTCCATTATTTGATGAAACTAATCAAAGCATAAATATTGAAGTTTGCAACTGGACTCATAAGTATATATAGAGAAAAAAAAGTGTTTTCCCTTTCTGTGTAGATTAGGACTTGCACTTGGATTCCTAACTGTTACCAAAATACACGTGAAATAGCTTACCAAATATATATGGATAAAGATAAAGAAAAAGTTACCATATATGGTATCTTCATTACCACGCAAATCCATTTAAATACATTATATCAACTCACTGTTTTCGGGAGGGGAATCAAGTTGCTGACTGGTTAGCCAAATTGGCTTCCACCTCTACGCAGATTCTTATCACTCAGTCCCTTTCTCATCTTCCTAGATAGGATAGAGGCTTCATCCAATTAGATAAATGGATGATGCCTAGTCTTAGATGTAAATATGATAAATCCAACTTCTTTGTTAGCTAGCATAGATTTGTGTATGCACCAGAAGGCATAAACAATTATATTGCCTTCTGGTACATA
>NW_025846835.1:0-1084 GCF_002878395.1 Capsicum annuum | reverse complement strand
ATTTTTCTAATTTGGTTTCTATAATTAATTTCATTATTTAGATTTTCTTGATTTTCTCTAGTTTTTCTAATATAGTCTAACATCTTTTAATCTGTATAATATCCTTCTGGGTAAATTTCTTCATATAACTGTTCTAACCAATTTATAGTTTCAATTTCATAGTCTATTACTTTTTCTAATATCATTTTCTTAATGTCTATTATTTCTATATCTTTAAGTATATGTAAGATTAAAACTTTAAGATAATCTAGATGATCTATTTTTTTAAAAAAATTGGTTTTATTATAATATTTTGTAGTTGTTTGATTTAGCCTTAGTAGTTCTTGCATACTTTTATTAAAAAACTCTATATATTTTGTATTTTTATTTTCCATGTATTTGTCTATATTTATTTTTATCTATTTTTCTAGTAACTGTATGTTTTTCATGTAATTTATCATCGTAAGTATTTGTAAGAGTAGTTAGGTAGATATGGTATATAATTTACTCTAGTCATGTAATATTTATCAAAAGCTTTTTCTAATATGATTTTTCTTATATCTGCTACTTTTATATCTCTAAGTGCATACAAAATAAGTATTTTAAATTTATCTACCATCACATCAGATAAATAATTATTCATTTTCATAAAATTGCTTTTTTCAAAATATTCCCTTCAACCATGTACATAACAAAATATGGTCATCTTAGATTACTATATACTAGATTATTCTTAAATAATATGTTCTTCGATTACTATTAACATGGTAATCCGGATACTTTTTCCCTTAAACAACGCCTCTACTCTGGTTACTCCCCGCCACGGCTTCTTGCCTCATTGGTTTCACCTTTAGGATGGCATAGTCCTTAGGGATCTTTCTCCATTTCCTCTTTATTAATAAACTTCTTAACATATTATTCTTCGAATAATTCTACTATAAAGTAACTGATATGAATTTATTTTATCACATCATGATTGTTGGGAATTATGGATTTAGCTATTCATAATCATAAATAAATATACCTATTCGGGTAGTTTTGATATTTCTGAAGTTTGTTCCTCCATAGCTTTTTCCATTGAAATATGTCTGTTTAATTAACTGAG
>NW_025846834.1:0-1958 GCF_002878395.1 Capsicum annuum | reverse complement strand
CTGTGAATATCGTGAAAACATGACATGGCTCTAGGCACACAACTAATATTTTGGGTACAAGTACCCCCAGGACTCGATAGAAGGAAACTGACATAGCATAGCTTGCTTGAAGACTTGACTAACATCATAATACATAATACTTTTATTGAAGAATTTCATCAAACATGTGATAGGCATAAACTTGTACATACGTGGGGATTTCATGATATCATACTAGTTAGGCAATTTTGCTTCTTCTAGGAATTTAATCAAACATATTATAGGCATAGTACATGTAAAGCACAATATACAATAATTAAGAAACATGCTTCAATTCTAGGTTTATATCTTTAGTGTTTTGTCATAGGGTTGCATGAATCTAGGTCTATAATAATTAAACCCACGTAGAAATTATCACCCAACATTGTGTAGAAACCAATTTCTCATTTGTCAACATGAGCACGAACATATAAATCATGAAAACATGAAGAAAATCCATAACTTGTAGTTGAAAAATATTCTTGGACTTCATGGACGAAAGGGGTCCATGAATGAACACTATGCATACCTTAGTTCGTGATTCCGTGAAGATTGACGGAGAGTTCTTGTGATTTGGCCCTTGAATTTGAGAGCTAGGGTTCTTGTTTTTTAAATGGGATCTTTGATTTGTGAGAGCAATTGAATAATGATAAGTGTTTAGGTTACCAATAGGTTAAATTTCATGTTTTAGGTTAACTAGGGCCATCGGAAAAGACCCAAATACCCTTGGACAAAATTTAAAAAATGGAAGCTGGGAACTGAAAATCCCAATTTTTGGCCTTGGCGCGATGCGCCAAGCCACTGGAAATAGACAACTAGGACATGGAACATTGGCACGACGTGAAGGAAACTGCGGAGCCACACTGGAAAAAGTACAAACATCATTTTGGCGTATGGCGCGACGCGCCACTGACTGAAATGATGGGGTTTTATGACTGAAATTTTAAATCACCATAACTTCTTACCCGGTTGTCAGATTTAGGCGAATTATACATTGATGGAAAGCTTTCAAAATTTCCCATATCACAAAAAGTAAAAATCTTGGAAATTCCTCATGGAATAAACATAATTCAATCTATAACTGATCCTAGAAATTTTAGGGATGAGCCTAAGCTAGGAATGTATGGGGTATTACAATATCTCCCCCTTGGGAACACTCGTCCTCAAATGAGACTGAATGAGAGGTGAAATAAAATCTAAATATTAACTAAGTATGAATGAATGAAACATGATCTCATGAATGACATGACTTACAAGATGAACATAACATACTGAAAATGCATATCTGATGCATGTGTAACTGAACATGAATGCATAACTGAGTGCTCTGAAGAACTAAATTCCCTATAGTGAGAATGCATGTCTGATGCATAATTATATAACTGAGCTGATACATGAGTGCATGACTGAATATGCAATGGTATTTGATACCAAGTTTATACTGGGAACATAAAAATATTAGTGAATGCTAAGTTCATGATAAACACAGAACATGAAACTAAGTAAGCTTAAGAAGAACTATTACCTTGAGCTTGATCTGAGTTGGTAGAGAAGAGGTGAGGATACTTGGTATGCATGTATGTTTCTGTTTCCCAATTATCTTTCTCTACGGGCTAATTTTGCCAAAGAACTTTAACTAGAGAGACTTCTTTATTCCTCAGTCTACGAGTCTGATAGTCTAAGATTTCAACTGGAATCTCTTCATAAGAGAGGCTGTTCTGAACATCGATGCTCTGAATAGGGACTACGACTGATGGGTCACCTATGAACTTCTTGAGCAAAGAGACATAAAAGACTGGATAAACTGAGACTAGATCTAAAGGCAATTCGAGCTCATAAGCTACCTTTCCAAAGCAACTGAGAATCTTGAAAGGACCGACATATTGGGGACTGAGCTTTCCCTTCTTGACGAATGTCTTCACTTCCTTCATGGGAGAGAT
>NW_025846833.1:0-1709 GCF_002878395.1 Capsicum annuum | reverse complement strand
GCTAAATAGAACTTAAAAGACAAGCGCATGCTCTATCCCTTATGTCTTAACATGAATTCCATGCAAATTGTCATGTATTGTTGTTTTACTGTGGAATACTCATGAAATTAGAACCATGCAAGTATGTACATATTATATGAATTATCTTCCATGTTCAAGAATATGATAAATATGTGTAGTATGAAATCCCCTATTTATGGTATTATGAATTGTGAATGTTATTATTACGATCAAGTCAGTCATATGTGTCAGTTTCTTTCCATCGAGTCCTGGGGGTACTTGTACCCCAAAAAAATAGTTTTGTGCCTAGAGCTATGCTATGTTTTCATGATACTCTCGGTCAAGCCATGATCTAGAGAAATCAGTCAGTCATGTGACTCAGGAAAACTCAAAAATCTCAGTAATCTCAGTAATCTCAGTGCTCAGTAACCTGAGCAACCTCAGTAAGTCCTTAGAAAACAATACATTCCGTCAGTCATCGGAATCCAGTAAACTCAGTTTAGCTCCGCTAAACAATCCCACTAACATTGGTTCAGTTAATCAGTTCAGTGTCTTTCAGTTGGGAGTAGGATTCGGCACCGAGTGAACCCAAGGATGGGGACTCACCTACCACAGTCAGAGGGTGAGATTCCTAGAAGAAATTCTTGCATTCCAGAACTATGTAGCCAGCATAGGTTGAGATGTCCCTACCCATAGGGCTAATACATCTCTTTTGAGTTTACCTAATAGTAGGGCAGATGGAATAAGCTTCCAAAAATAGAATAGGGTTACTCATATGTTGTCTCTACCCATGGCACGGTATTGACACCCTTCCAGCTGGGGTTACAGATTGGACCCCAACTAGTTCAGTTTCGGGGCATGTCGGTTAGATGATTACTCCCACAGTCTCAGTTTCAATATCAGTCTCAGTTTCAGTAATAGAACTCAGATAGTTTTTCAGAATATCAGGACAGTCAGATACAACCAAATCAGATACAATACGAAACTCAACTAGTTCCAGCACATTCATGACTATCAGATACGGTCACTTAAGTTATCATTATTACCAGTTCTCTGAACTCATATTACTAGTATCCATCTCTATGACTGTCAGATATGGTCTAGCATTTCAGTTCCTCATATTCATGGCTGCCAGGTACAGTCAATTAGATTAATACTTTATAATTAGGCTGTCAGATACAGTCGACCAGACCAGTCCTTCATAATCAGGACTGTCATACACAGTTATTCATGTATCAGTAACATAGCACTAGTCCCTTAGTATTTAGTAATACAGTGTCAGTTCCTCATTTATTAGTGATTATATACTCAGTATTCAGTTTCAAGACTGTTAGACACAGTCAAACAGACCAGTTCTTCATAATTTGAACTGTCAAAATAGTTATTCATCTATGCAGTACCTCAGTGTCAGTAAAGTCATGGTGTCAGTATTCAGACTCAGTAGTTAGTATCATCATGAGTTCAGTTATAGTTTCTCATGTATGT
The DNA here is from genome assembly GCF_002878395.1 of Capsicum annuum. Classification (NCBI taxonomy): domain Eukaryota; kingdom Viridiplantae; phylum Streptophyta; class Magnoliopsida; order Solanales; family Solanaceae; genus Capsicum; species Capsicum annuum. The sequence continues at coordinate 224 of NW_025846833.1, read as the reverse complement.
ATGTATTCTCACATTCATATTAGTCAGCATTGTTCATGCATATAACCCTTTGCATTTAGCCTGCTTCACTCGTATACTCAGTATATTCAGTTGTACTGATGTATTTGTGCTATGGTGCTTTCTCTTATGTTACACCACATGTTCAGAGGCACGAGTTCCAGATCAGCAGTAGATTTCAGTATTAGCAGTCAGAGTTAGAAGTAAGTCCTCATATTTCGAGGACA
>NW_025846832.1:429-2888 GCF_002878395.1 Capsicum annuum | reverse complement strand
TGATTGATAGTGGTGCGGACGTTAGTTGCATACAAGAAGGTCTGATTCCTACAAAATACTTTGAAAAAACTACTCATGTTATTAGATCTGCATCAGGACATTCTCTTGATATTAATTATAAACTGCCTAACACGCATATTTGTCGAGACAAGGTATGTATTCCTCATTTCTTCTTCTTGGTCAAAAATCAAATTTATCCGCCTATTATTTTAGGTACTCCTTTCATAAATGCTATTTATCCCTATACGCATATTGATGCCAATGGTTTTACGGCTACGTATAAAAATCAGCCAATTTCGTATCCTTTTATCACTCATCCAGTCACTAGGGACATAAACGCTCTTATTAATATAAAGCAAAATCAGCTTAATTTCTTACAATTAGAAATAATGAGCATTAATATTTCCGACACCTTGAAATCGGTTAAAATAAAAGAAAAAATAAAAACTATTTCTTCCCAATTAATACTTGATATCTGTGCTGATCATCCAAACGCTTTCTGGAATCGAAAGAAACATATTGTTTCGCTTCCTTATGAGGAAAATTTCAGCGAAGACACGATCCCTACAAAATCTCGACCCTGTCAAATGAATACAAACTTGGTCGAATTTTGCAAAACGGAGATAGATAGTCTCCTACAAAAGGGACTTATTAAACCCTCTAAATCACCTTGGTCTTGTACTGCTTTTTATGTTAATAATGCTGCTGAAAAAGAAAGAGGTATTCCTCGGTTAGTTATCAATTATAAACCTCTGAATAAAGTTCTAAAATGGATTCGATATCCAATTCCCAATAAAAGGGATTTACTGTCTAGATTATATGACGCTAATATATTCTCTAAATTTGATCTCAAATCTGGCTATTGGCAGATTCAAATTGATAAAAATCATACTTATAGAACTGCTTTTAATGTCCCCTTTGGACAATACGAATGGAATGTTATGCCGTTCGGGTTAAAAAATGCTCCTTCTGAATTTCAAAAAATTATGAATGATATCTTTAATCCTCATATGGATTTTATCATTGTCTATATAGATGATATTCTAGTATTCTCAAAAACTCTTGAAAATCATTTTAAACATCTGCATATTTTTAAGCAAATCATTATTCAAAATGGTCTAGTCATTTCCAAACCAAAAATCAGTCTATTTCAAACTAATATACGATTTCTTGGCCATAATATTTCTCAAGGGTCAATTGAGCCAATCCAGCGGGTACTTGAATTCGCTACCAAATTCCCTGATGAAATTACTGACAAAAGGCAACTGCAAAAATTTCTTGGCAGTCTTAATTATATCTCCCCCTTCTATCAAAATCTGTCTCGAGATCTAGCCCCGCTCTATGATCGTCTGAAAAATGATCATAAAACTCCGTGGACTAAAGCCCACACTGATTTGGTAAAATTAATCAAAACTCGAGTACAATCTCTTCCGTGCACTTCTCTTGCAAACCCTAATTGGTTGAAAATTATTGAAACTGACGCCTCTAATATTGGATATGGCGGAATACTTAAACAAGTAAATCCCCATACAAAATCTGAATGTTTAATTCGATTCTATTCTGGTAAATGGACCGAAAGCCAGAAGAAATACGCTACTGTTGCTCATGAAATGCTTACCATTGTTAAATGTGTCTTAAAATTTCAAGATGATCTTTACAATCAAAAATTTGTCATTCGCACAGATGCTCAATCGGTTAAATTCATGTTTGATAAAGACTTTAAACATGATGCTTCTAAAATAATCTTTGCAAGATGGCAGGCTCAGCTAGCCCCTTTTGATTACGAAATTCAGTACAAAAAGGGTAGTGAAAATTCATTACCTGATTTTTTATCACGAGAATATTTAATATGACTTTCTATACCCGTTTTCTCTCTGAAAAAACAATTTTTGCAATTCTTCAAAGTATTCCTTTACCTAAAGATATTCAGAAATTGATATTAGAAACTCTCATTCATAAGCTTGTTCTGAATGACCTATGGTGGTTCCAACTAATTCATGATGAATTATGGTGGTATACCACCCCTGAAAATACTGATAATGACTGGTATGATATTGATATAAATGACTAAATAATGATGCTTCTTTGCAGTATGGCTGATCCCCCTTGGCAAATAGCCAGAGGAAGAGGTCGAGGTAGAAATCAAAACCCTGCATATTTGCACCATGGAGGACGAACGAATCCTTCTTATCCGCGAAGTAATACCAGAAACTCTGCTTATAGCACAACAAGTTCTAATTTCCCTGTACTCCAACATGGGAATCGAACTCTGGTTAATGCTCGAATCTCTCAGGAGGCATCGTCCTCACATTCGCAAACTCCGAATATTAATCTTGATGATATTCCTGAAACTCATCCTTTATTCCAGCAGATTAAGTCCTATTTATCTGATCAGAAAAAGGCTGCAGATTTCTTTGCATCAATCATTACTGAAAATGAAGATAAACCTTCATATGAGA
>NW_025846832.1:0-329 GCF_002878395.1 Capsicum annuum | reverse complement strand
ATAGTCATCAAAAAGCTCATCCCTATTGAGGAATGGGGAATTTCCTCTATGACACAACGAAGTCTTCCCATGGGTCCGCAAGGACAAACTATTGCCAATTTCACCTACTGGGATTACATTAAAGCCTTTACCTCTGTGTTATACTACAATAATTACAAACATAAACACACTTGGTTTATCAAAATCTGTCCCAAAGTTTTTGAAAAACCTATTCCAAATTGGTTCATTCGTTGGTGGACAAATCACGGCCCATCGGTAAAAATTTTGCCAGCAGAATATACCTCCTTATATAACTCATGGAAAAAATCCTCTCCATTTCTGACCGAATT
>NW_025846831.1:493-1017 GCF_002878395.1 Capsicum annuum | reverse complement strand
CTTCCAACTTGTTGCTTGGCTTTCAATTGCTTCGCTTTGTTGCTTGACTTTTCGTTTCTTCACCCTATTCTCTAGGCGGACTCCTGACTTGCTATTCATCACTTTGTTGCTTGACTTTTCATTTCTTCACTCTGTTCTCCAGGCGGGCTCCTGACTTGTTATTTCATCACCCTGTTCTTCAGGCGGGCTCCTCACTTGCTATTTCATCACCCTGTTCTTCAGGCGGGCTCCTAACTTGCTATTTCATCACTTTGTTGCTTGACTTTCAATTCTTCACTCTGTTCTCCAGGCGGGCCTCTGACTTGTTATTTCATCACCCTGTTCTTCAGGCGGGCTCCTAAAACCCAAAATTAAAACTAGAACGAAAATTATCCCAAACAAGAATTATAATAAAGTAGTATTTCATTTTTGAAAGCATTGTCCCATTTTCCAGGAGGGTCCTGAACAGAAAGTAAAGTCCCATTTTTCAGGAGGGTCCTGAATTGAAAGTAAATTCCCATTTTTTAGGAGGGTCTTGAACATAA
>NW_025846831.1:0-393 GCF_002878395.1 Capsicum annuum | reverse complement strand
CCTAAAAAATGGGATTTTTTAGGAGGGTCCTGAACATAAAGTAAAATCCCATTTTTCAGGAGGGTCCTGAACAAAAGTAAAATTTCATTTTTCAGGAGGGTCCTGAGCATAAAGTAAAATCCCATTTTTCAGAAGGGTCCTAAACATAAAGTAAAATCCTATTTTTCAGGAGGTTCCTGAACATAAAGTAAAATCCTGTACATAAAGTAAAATCCCATTTTTCAGGAGGGTCCTGAACATAAAGTAAAATCCCATTTTTCAGGAGGGTACTGAACAAAAGTAAAATCCCATTTTTCAGAGGGTCCTGAGCATAAAGTAAAATTTCATTTTTCAAGAGGGTCCTGAACATAAAGTAAAATCCCATTTTTCAGGAGGGTCCTGAACATAAAGTAA
>NW_025846830.1:631-1070 GCF_002878395.1 Capsicum annuum | reverse complement strand
TCTGGACCTGAACCAAAGGTCAACCTAGAAAGTCATAAATGACTTGAGGCAGCTATGAAGAAGATCTAAAGGGAAAAATATGTAAAAATATAGAAAATAACCTAAAGGGTCATTACACTACTGGATGTTAAATTTAGGTTAATAACATCGCATGTACATTCTAATAGTTCTATTAGATCCAAAACATTGATTTTAGGATAGAAGGATCTTTAGTTTCGGTCCTCAAGCTTTTGGACTCATTTTCATCTATTGGATGATTTTGGTAAAAATGTCTTTGAGGTGTGACGCCTATATTTCTTCAAAACAACTCTGGATGAAGATTTCAACGATGCCCTTGAGTTAAAATACCGAAATTAATAGTGTGGCATATTTGTTTACATTTATGGGATTCTAAATTAATTTCAATGGGTCAATGGATACGTGGAAAAGAGCAAGTTTC
>NW_025846830.1:0-531 GCF_002878395.1 Capsicum annuum | reverse complement strand
GTCAACCTAGAAAGTCATAAATGACTTGAGGAAGCTATGAAGAAGATCTAAAGGAAAAAATATGTATAAATATAGAAAATAACCTAAAGGGTCATTACACTACTGGATGTTGAATTTAGGTTAATAACATCGCATGTACATTCTAATAGTTCTATTAGATCGAAAACATTGATTTTAGGATACAAAGGATCTTTAGTTGGGGTCCTCAAGCTTTTGGACTCATTTTCATCTATTGGATGATTTTGGTAAAAATGTCCTTGAGGTGTGAGTCTTATATTTCATCAAAACAACTCTGGATGAAGATTTCAATGATGCCCTTGAGTTAAAATACCAAAATTAATAGTGTGGCATATTTGTTTACATTTATGGGATTCTAAATTAATATCAATGGGTCAATGGATACGTGGAAAAGAGCAAGTTTCAGCTGGTACAACCGTTTAAGTGGACCTTTAGTCGCTTAAAGGGTGGTTGCTTAAGTGTTAAAGGAATCGTGCTAGTTGCTAAGCTAGTCCCTCATATCTCTTTAGCAAA
>NW_025846829.1:0-1438 GCF_002878395.1 Capsicum annuum | reverse complement strand
CACCCCCCCCCCCCTCCCTCCCATCTTTCAATTTCTTTTTCATTTTCCCCATTCACACCACCATAGAATAACCATGAAGACGCTGATTTAAGAATTTTCCTCCATTAACACACTATTTCAACCTTCAATTCTAACTCCCTTAACGTTTTCAACAGTCAAATCCACCCTTGAAAATGAAAACAATTATCATTTTCAGTTTTTAGAAATAAAATATTAATAATTTTCTTTGTTACAAGTGACATAAATAAAGAATAGAAAAGGTGCAATGGGTTCTAAAAATAAAAGTTATAAAAATTTCTCCTGGTTTTGTTGTTCTTCGAACTTGATCAGTGAAGCAATTCTAAAACAAAATGTATGCTTAGTTAGAAATGTTGATCCTACCAAATCTTTATGGGCAAAGTAGCATAGGCTTAAGTTATCATTAAAATGGTATAAAGCGTTGTAAAAGAGAATTGAAAGCAACAAATTCAACCGAACTTAAGTAAAGAAGTTGGTGATTTCTCCGGCGAAATCAAATAGAACTCTAAATTAATGGGTGAAGAAAATGGGTGTTGTTGTTCGATGATGTACCGGAAAAGAAAAATATGGGGTACGGGGTGGGGTGGGGGTGAGAGGCGAAGAGGGTGGGGATATTGAAGAAGAAAAGAGTGATTTTTAATTATATATATATATATATATATATATATATATATATTTATAAAATAAAAGTGGGACCATCTCATTTTTTTAAATAACATATGCTCTTTTTAAAAAAAAAAAAAAAAAATCACGTCAGCATTAGGGGTAGTACTAATTCACTTTAAACTTTAAATAAACATGTGTTAAGTTAAAATGCTAAAGTAAGTAGTGAAAACAAGTTCAGTAGTGAAATGATATCTTTTCTCTTTTAAAAAAGAGATAATGCATCAAAAAAACCCTAAACTTGCCACTCCAACTTACTTTGGCACTTAAACTTAATACGTGTTTATTTACCCCCTTAACTTCTTTCAAGTGTATTAAATTCACTCCTTATGCTAATGTGACATTTAAAAAAAAAAAACGCGTGAATTTTTTTTCTTTTTTTTTAAAAGCCTACTAATATATATAATAAAAAAAGAAAAAAAACTCCTCTTTTTCTTCTAACCCCCACCCCCATCCCACCCCACCCAACTTCTCCTCTAAACCCGTCAACCCCGACCACCAAATCCACCATCAGTCCACCACCACCACCCCCAAACCCTAACCCCAATTACTCCTCCAATTACCAAATTTGTTACTCCCACCTCCAATTTCTCTTCCTTCAACACCTTAGATCAATAAAAAAAATGAAATTGAATTTGAAAATTAAAAAATTAACATGATTTGAATGTTTGGTTGTTGATTTTAGGAACTTTGATGTTGATTTTGACTGAATTTATAAGGTGGGTTGAATTTTTAGTCACTAATTTATGATTTTTTT
>NW_025846828.1:260-1019 GCF_002878395.1 Capsicum annuum | reverse complement strand
AAGAGACATTTCCTTTTGAATAGGGATTCAATAAGGTGACTTGGAACACCCAAACTCAATTCCAAGTGGCGACTCTGTAAGTAAAGTAATCCCTTTTCAAAACGTCGCTTTAATCGGAAAAACCGTTTTCTCCAAAACCAACTCCCTAGCGGGGTCGGATGCAGTGAAAAATAGGGGTGTGACAATCATGTAAATTAAATTATCTATAAAATTCTTACCCTTAGTATATGGTTAGCCTCTTAATTTCTTAATAACAACGATGGATTAATCTGTAAATTCCTAGGAATTCTGGCCTTGATAGTCCAACAGGTCTGCAAAATAGACAAAGGACGAGTGTTAGCTGCCAGACAATGATCGATAGAGGTTCAGGAGTAGATATCAAACTAAGCTAAGCAAAAAATACCTTAACTTAAACCACTTAGGATAACAAGATAGCTTCGTTAAAACACCTCGATTACCTAGATCTTAGATTTCAACCAGAAAAGAAATATAGAGTATTAAAAGATAACTCCACTATAAGGTGTAATTTCAACCAGGGTGAACATATTTTACATTCAGAAAATAAACAATATAATACAATAATAGACTTTTTGATAAATTCAAGCAAAAAAATTTAGGAAAGGATAATAGTATAATAAGAATTTTAGAAGAAATAGAAGTTACTCAGAATAAACATAAAAAGACACTAGATAAGATAGAACAAAATTTAGATTATTTAAAGTCACAAGAAGTAGAAATAGACAGAAAAATCCAGTATTT
>NW_025846828.1:0-160 GCF_002878395.1 Capsicum annuum | reverse complement strand
ATTTGCAAGAAATAACAAAAAGATTAGAAGAAATATCACTTTCATGAGTGAAGAAGATATAAATTATAGTAAAGCACTAGAAAAATCAAGAAATTATCATAGCGAACCAGAACGATTACCAAAACAGTGGTATATTTCAATAATATTATATTTCAAAACT
>NW_025846827.1:562-1401 GCF_002878395.1 Capsicum annuum | reverse complement strand
CAACCATATTGCAATATGAATGTTGATCATGAATCTGTATATGCAAAGGGTCAATATAAGTTTAATCAGGATGTTGAAGCATCGAAGATAAGGTTGCCAAAGCATTAGTAATCTCATTTTGAGCTCTGGGAATGTGTTTGAACTTCACTATATAAATCATTGACAAAGATCTTGCAAACAACTTCTATATGGTAGGAGTTTCGAATCATGAGTCTTTCAATCTTCTTGAATTTGGTGGACTAATAAATCTGAATCTCCTAGTACCAACAATTCTTGGACCCCCATGTCAATGGCTAATCTCAATCCCAGGATGCAAGCTTCATATTCTGTCATATTATTGGTACAGTAGAATCGAAGTTAGGCTGCTATAGGATAATATTGTCCTGATTCAGAAATAAGAATCTCTCCTATCCCCACTCTTTTTATATTAGCAGCTCCATCAAAGAATAACTTCCAGCCCTAATGGCAATCGTCAGAAATAAACTCATCAACATACAATACCTCTTTATCTGGAAAATAAGTCTTCAATCAATAGGATTTTCAGCCAAATGATCCGCCAAGGCTTGAGCTTTCATTACAGTTCGTGTCACATAAACAATATCAAACTCTGTGAGCAACATCTGCCATTTCGCGAGTCTGCCTGTAGGCATAGGCTTCTAAAAAATATACTTTAAAGGATCCATATGAGAGATAATGTAAGTAGTATAAGATGACAAGTAATGTTTCAGCTTTTGGGCTACCCAAGTTAAAGCGCAGCACGTCTTCTTAAGAAGAGTGTACTTAGCCTCATAAGTGGTAAACTTTTTGCTGAGGTAGTAGATGGCTTATTCTTTTCTGCC
>NW_025846827.1:0-462 GCF_002878395.1 Capsicum annuum | reverse complement strand
TCATGTTGACCCAATACACAGCCAAAAGAATTATATAAAACAGACATGTACAATATCAAGGGTCGGCCTGACTCTGGAGGAACCAAAATAGGAGGATTCGACAAGTGTCTCTTAATTCTGTCAAATGCCTCTTGACATTCTTCAGTCCATTCAACTTTAACATTCTTCTTCAAAAACTTGAATATTGGCTCGCAAGTTGTCGTAAGCTGAGCAATGAATCTATTGATATAATTCAACCTTCTAAGTAAACTCATCACCTCCGTTTTATTTTTTGGTGGAGGTAAATCTTGGATAGCTTTTATTTTTGAAGGATCTAACTCAATACTACGTTGACTGACAATAAAACCTAAGAGTTTTCCTAATGGAACTCTAAATACACATTTTGCTCGGTTAAGTTTGAGATCATACCTCTGATGCCTTTCAAAGAATTTTCTCAAATCTTTGACATGATCAGATTGCTCT
>NW_025846826.1:0-1180 GCF_002878395.1 Capsicum annuum | reverse complement strand
ATATAAAGAGTTGAAATATATAAATAATTATAATAGTGTTCATTCGTAGGAGTCAATTATAATTATTTTTATCACAATAAGAAAATATGATATAATAGAATAAAAACAAAAAATAGTGTTCATTCAATATTTTTTACCACAATATGAAAATAGATATGAAAATTTAAGAATCTATATATAAAATAAATAATTAATCAAAAAATAGTGTTTTGTTGCCAAAATACCAAGTGACTAGTTCTCAATATGCCACTTGACATAATTTTATGCAAACTTCTTTGTTTTATTATATATAGAGATAGATAGATGTGAAATATATAAATAATTATAATTGTGTTCATTAATAGGAGTCAATTCTAATTATTTTTTTATCACAATATGAAATAATAGAATAAAAATAAACAAAAGTATTCATCAAACATTTTGCTTTATTATATATAAAGAGTTGAAATATATAAATAATTATAATAGTGTTCATTCATAGGAGTCAATTATAATTATTTTTATCACAATATGAAAATATGATATAATAGAATAAAAATAAATAATAGTGTTCATTCAATATTGTTTACCACAATATGAAAATTTAAAAATCTATATATAAAATAAATAATTCAGCAGTAAAATAAATTTTGTTGCCAAGAAAATAGATTTTTGTTGCCAAAATACCAAGTGGTTAGTTCTCAATATATCACTTGACATAATTTGATGCAAACTTTTTTGCTTTATTATATATATAGATTTATGACCAACAACTCTAACTCCAACTTCAATTTCAACTCCAATTCTGAAAAATCATAATTTTTATTGCCAAACAGGTAGTAAATATCAACATATCAACAAAAATGTGGGAGAATTATGGTTTACCAACTACCAAGCACATCCCATAATGGTGCGTCATATGCTATCATGATGCAGCGTACTCCAGTACTAAAAATGTTTATCATATTTCCTTAAAGGTATTCCTCGTTAACCACAAGGGTTGATGTGGTGGTTCAGCACCTCACCCCTTAAGCAAGAGGTTGAGAGTTCGATTCCCACCTCTGGTAAATGGAAAAAACTCTGTGGCCAGTTCCCTACCGCGCTGCCGGTTGTGGGGATACCTCGGAAAACAAAAAAAAAGGTATTCGTTGTTGTCCTAAATTATCTATCTTGTTTTTTTTAGTACACGCCGCTTAAAAAA
>NW_025846825.1:536-2402 GCF_002878395.1 Capsicum annuum | reverse complement strand
CCTATATTAACAAGTCAGCTGTGTAATTTGCTTTCCAAATTCGAATGCAGCAATATCAAGTAAGAAAATACTGTATGTCTGAACAAGCAGTATAACAAGCATATTTTTTACAAACTCTAAACATGAGTAGAAAATGTCCATTTCACTTTGTCTTGATGAATGTTTAATCCTTTTAGAAGCACCGTGATCTGAAGTTCACTCCACAGCAAACTGTTTTCTGTTAATCTTTCGAGTATTGAATATTGTCGACCTCAGCTTCAACGTACTTCGACTTCACATTTATTACCACAAAAATGAAAACACACAACATAACAATTTCGTACAATTTTGTTTTTAGTTTCTGCACATATTTACTCCCGCACCGAATACTTAGTTTCCAACAAATATCAAGCAGATGCAATGCACCTCTCGGAGAGCTCTTCAAGAAGCCAGTCTTCAACAACCACCATCAAACAGTAAAGTTAACAGCCCGACCTTTTCATTTTTTAAAGTAGGTCAACACAGATGACACACTCCTATTTGCTTTCCCACCATTCACAACCTTATGTTTCTCCTTTCTCAGCTCTCTCTTCACCAGAAGTACATAGGCTAGCCCATGTTCTGTGATATTTCAACATAAACACAGATCATCACACTTTTAGCTTATAATTAAATGTTCAGTCACTCGACAACAGTGAGAGTGACTCACAGAACATTAAAATTTAACAAACATTACACGGAAGTTACCATTGTCTCAATGAATAATATCCTAAAGTGAGGATATCAATACCAAGAAAACTTTAGATGCAAACTTTCAAATACAGTGTACACCAGTCAACAGCCATAAACAATAAAGTATAAATAGAAAAAACAAATCAATGACATAAAAGAAAAATAAATATCGGACAATAAATTTTATCAAGAGTAAGGATCAAGGAAGACTAAAGTCTCATGAACGTGGTATTTATGGGGTTCAGTTGCAATTGTGGTGATGTTTTCTGTGCAGTTCATCATTATTCATACAAACACAACTGCCCGTTTGATTATAGGAATGTTGGTCAGAATGCCATAGCAAAAGCAAATACTATCATCGCAGCAGAAAAGCTTAGTAAGATCTAACAAGCACCTATCGAAAGGTTGTATGAACTGAAGCAATGTCCATCTTTCGATAAGTTGGCCTCGTCTTACAGGGTGACGATGAAAGTTTTGCGTGGGGGTGGGGGTGGGGGGGTACCCTAGAGCCTAGATAATCCTGGTGTGTAAGTTATTTATGATCTTGGGGCACATTTTCAGGGAATATGTTCTTGTTTTGTCCCAATTTCTGGGCTCCTTGTCCAATATAATATGCGTAATGTAGGTCATCTTGATGAATTTCACCTTCATACATCCGCATTTTGAAATCCTGAATTCACCTCCGTGCATTCTTCAAGATTCCAAAGTCTCCTTTGAGTATCCATAATGTCGAGCTTTTTTTTTGTAGAGATGTCAATACGGGTTGGCTCAGCCCATCCGAGCTAGCCCACATGGGCTTTGAGTTTGACGGGTCAGGTTGGGCTAGCCTATCAAAATGATGAGCCAAAAAATATCAAGCCCACACTATTACTCTGTGGGTTACGGGCCTTACGGGCCAGCCCACTTTAAAAAAATAATATTTTATAAATTAATTTTAGAATGTTAATAGACATAAATATTATCAATCAATATTACATAGTATTAATACTTTTTAATTAAGTCTCCAACACCCCCCCAAAATACTCATAATAGCGAAATTAAATAACTTTTGACATGCGTTCTGTCCTTACATCGTAAGAGTAAGGGTTAAGCTATAGAACTAGATACGTAAGAGAAAGAGAGGAGAGCAGAACTTTACTTCTCTGCTGAGGCACA
>NW_025846825.1:0-436 GCF_002878395.1 Capsicum annuum | reverse complement strand
ACTACTCCCTCCGTCCCAAATTATGTGTCGCCATTTCCTTTTTAGTCTGTCCCAAAATAAATGTCGTCTTTTCTTATTTGGAATTTTTTTAAAGGCACAATTACCTTTTTACCCTTATTGGACCCACTTGATTTTAAATATATTATTACTTCTTTTTGTGTATTTGTGTTTTTAAAGTAAAAGTCTTATCACTTCAATCAAAAGTTAAACTTTCAGCCTTTTATTTTTATAGTATCAAAATTATTTTAAACCACAGAGAGCAATTTATTCTTTTTGGTTGGTTCTACATAAGTAAACCAGATTTCTTTGACAACTCATTGTAATCTGTGATTTCTCAAGTAAAAATTGGATCTTTAAAGCTAAAGTTAAAGAAAACAAGAATTTAGAGTGATCCCATTTTCCTCATATATCATCTTACAATTGGAAAAAGTAACAA
>NW_025846824.1:592-1153 GCF_002878395.1 Capsicum annuum | reverse complement strand
ACATCTTGGCTAAAATTCTGTAATATAAGGCAAGGCCTACGAAACATCATCTAAGATAGAGTTACGAAGCCTTATGCACTGCAACTATAAATTTTTCAGATTAGACATATTCCTTGAATACTCTCTCAACTATACTCTCCACCTTAGTACAACACTTTACCTGGGACTACTAAAAATATTCACATGGGCACTAAGCACGAATGAATAACCATACTATCTTATCTGGTTAACTGAAGGACTGATAGCTGAATACTGGCTATGTAAGATTGAATTGTACTTAGTCTGAATAACTGGACTGAAACCATAGGGTATTATGCATATGAGGTAAGGACTAACTGAGTAACATGGGATACTGAGAATAAATGCGTGTAAACTGTATTATCTGAGAATGCTGGACCAAGTGTATAATATGATTCTAAAATAATGGTAACTGAATAACTGATAATTGTATGCCATGGTCAAGTAAACCTCAGACTGAATTGAGTTTTGAACTGAATGTTGAACTGAGACTGTAACTGGATTCTGATAACTACATGATGGAAACTGACATAAATCAAGGAT
>NW_025846824.1:0-492 GCF_002878395.1 Capsicum annuum | reverse complement strand
TACTGGCTATGTAAGATTGAATTGTACTTAGTCTGAATAACTGGACTGAAACCATAGGGTATTATGCATATGAGGTAAGGACTAACTGAGTAACATGGGATACTGAGAATAAATGCGTGTAAACTGTATTATCTGAGAATGCTGGACCAAGTGTATAATATGATTCTAAAATAATGGTAACTGTATAACTGATAATTGTATGCCATGGTCAAGTAAACCTCAGACTGAATTGAGTTTTGAACTGAATGTTGAACTGAGACTGTAACTGGATTCTGATAACTACATGATGGAAACTGACATAAATCAAGGATCTGAATAGACACTCACACTCTGCATTTTCTCAACTTCTCTTCTCATGAAAAATTCTGATTCCCTCTCCCCCTCAGCAACTAAATACAACTTCTTGCCAGCCATTTACTTGCATACTAACCTGACATTCAAGACTATCTTAATAACTACAGCCTCGTGTAGAACAAGTATACAAAAATCTTT
>NW_025846823.1:508-1470 GCF_002878395.1 Capsicum annuum | reverse complement strand
ATGATCCTAACATCATGGACGTTTTGACATTAAATGTTAAAACGAAAAACATGAATAGCAAGGATAATACCCGAGAAATAGCGATTATATACCGTGTATATTATCGCCTTATGGGTACTACTCTAGCCCCTAAAGCTAGATTCACAAGTCCAAAAGGGGTTACCACTCTTATGGAAGCAAACAAAGACCGTAGCACCGTCTTTGTTCCTAAATCCCTTGTATGGGATGATATCCTTCATAGCAATGATTGGCACTTTGAGGCCATCACTCGTCCAACCTTCGAATCTATCCTTAAGTTTGGTTCGGACTTTATCTGCAAATAGAGGAGGAAGACCGCTGATAAATCGTTCTTTCCAGAAGTCATTGTTGCAGTCAGGTCGGACCATAACTTTGACAAGAAAGGTGTCTTTATACCACCTGAAATCGGCTAGATTTTTACATCGGAGGTTGTTTAGGATTTCTAAGCTCCTATCTTGGAAGAGTTTAGGTTCTCCTACAAAGTGTCTAGCTATATGATAGACAAGAGTTGCACAAGCGTCTTCTTGTGCTTCTTGAACTATGGTCTCCTGACCATCTACGACTTTGGATACTTGTTCAAGAACCGTGGCATTATAAATGAGGTTCTTTTCTGCTTCGGAGACATAATTGTCCCACCAATGTTTAATCATACCGGTAAAACCCGAGACAATCATGGTGGCGGCTGATCTCTTCTCTCCAAGCGAAATTCGAAAACGAGATTTGCTCCGAATTGCCAAATGACTCCTCGGCTTGTAATAAATTATAAGCCCCTTAACGCTGTCCTCCAATGGATCAGGCACCCAATCCCTAATAAAAGGGATCTTCTTAAGAGAACCTATAAAGCCAATCTTTATAGCAAATTTGATATGAAGTCAGGATTCTGGCAAATTCAGATTACTGAAAAAGATAAATATAAGACTGCCTTCAATGTCCCTTTTGGGCAC
>NW_025846823.1:0-408 GCF_002878395.1 Capsicum annuum | reverse complement strand
TCTATTCGCTTCTTAGGACATGATTTACATCAGGGTAGCCAGAAACCTATTTGCAGAGCCATAGAATTCTCTAACAAATTTCCTGATGAAATTATTGATAAAACGCAGCTCCAAAGGTTCTTAGGAAGCCTTAATTATGTTGCTGATTTTATCCCCAATATTAGGCAGGTCTGCGAACCTCTCTATAAGCGCCTTAAGAAAAATCCAGTTCCTTGGAGTTCCGACCAAACCCAAGCAGTCATCAAGATTAAATCTTTAGTAAAAAATCTCCCATGTCTAGGTATCCCCAATCCTGATGCCTATATGATTGTAGAAACCGATGCTTCGGATAAAGGGTATGGAGGTATCCTGAAGCAAAGGCTAGATAGTACTTCCTCAGAACAATTAGTTCGATTCACCTCAGGAGTC
>NW_025846822.1:0-5095 GCF_002878395.1 Capsicum annuum | reverse complement strand
GCATTATTATAATGTTTTGTGTGCTTGTGGTGTTTGTTTGGATCAAAGGCAAGTTTATCCGCTATACTCCTATGGATGAATTTGTCTAGGACTCAAACAATTCTATATGTTTATTTTTTGTCAAATATTTTGCATTACTTATCACATACGGAAACTAACACATCTGCCTTTGAGTTGTTTTACTTTATAGATAATGGAAATTACTCCATGTTGATATAAGCTGGCAGAACATCCCCACTTCACCCGATCGAAAGTGCACAAAATCCTATCCTCTGACCATCATTCAAAAATGACGGGAAATGACAAAGAAAGCGCATTGACTATCCGGGATAATGTGATAGCGGAAAAGAATGAGATGATTGCGGAACTTGCAAGAAAGTTAGAAATGCTTCAAGAAGAAATAAGTCGCACTCGGGATTTGGCTAACTTGGCCATCACCGTCAATGCTCCCGCTCCGGGCGGACACGGGAATCCACTCCAAATTTCTCCCTTCATCACACCTATTCTCGGGGATCAGCCGAATAACGTATCATCCGGCTCCGCTCCTCCATTTGTCCAAAATACTAATCTTGAAAATAATCCAGACGTCTACCATCCACAAAATCCATCCGTAACCCCACAGAAACCACCTTCGAATCCATTCCCAAATCCTCAAAACACATTTCCAAATCCTCAAAACACATTTCCAAATCTGCAAGATTCACTCCCAAATTCAAATAATACGTCAAACCTACCTTTGAATCCACCAAATTCATGTCCAAATCTGCGAAATCCTTCTCAAATTCCGCCAAACTACTGGCAAAGTCCGTAGAGCCTTCCCAATTTCCAAAACGTCCTTCCCACTTACCAACCAAATTCCTTTCATCCACAAAATCAAGCCTCCCTTCCAAATCCCATTCAGGCTATTGTATCCCCTAACACCTATGAACCCCTTCCTAATCTCGAGATGGACCATTACGAGGAGAAGGAGAAAGAGTGGAAGGCCCAGCATAAAAGGAATTTAATAGCTATAAAGGAGGAGATCATGAGGATCAAAGAGTCTCATGGAGCCAAGGACCACGACGATTTGGGGTATGACGATTTATGTGTTCACCCGGGAGTAGATATATCAGAAGGGTACAAAGTCCTTAAGTTTGAGATGTTTGATGGTACCAGAAATCCAATGGCCCATCTAAGAAGGTACTGTGAGCAACTGGTAGGGATAGGGAAAAATGAGGCGCTATTGATGCACCTATTCAGTCGAAGTTTGAATGGTGAAGCCTTGGAGTGGTTCATGTCTCAGGAGCTGAAAAAGTTGACTGGTTGGAAAACATTGGCCAAGGGTTTCCTTGACCGGTTCGCATTCAACATCAAAATAGTCCCTGAACGGTATTCACTAGATCGGATCAAACAAAAGAGCGTTAAGAATTTTCGAGACTATGCTTTTCGTTGAAGGAAAGAAGCTGCCAAAGTGCAACCCTCATGTCCGAGGAGGAAATGGTATCTGTGTTCTCTCGCGTTCAAGAAGGAGAATATTATACCAGGATGGTGTCCGCTGTCAGAGCAACCTTTGTGGATTTGGTAAAAATAGGAAAATCATTGGAAGAAGGTATTCGGACAGGAAAAATTGCCAAAACCCCGACATCATCTGGAACTGCCATGTTTTCTAAGAAGAAGAAGGAAGAGGTAGGTGGGGTTTCTACCAATTTTGTTACAAAGTTGAAACAACGGTTTAACTCTAGAAATGTTTTATCTTTCCCGCCATCACCTAACCTTCCGCACGCATTCTACGTCCACCCCTAATACCAAACTCCACTCCCAAACATCCCACCATCATACCAAGCTCCACAGCCAAACATCTTTCCCCAATACCCAATTCCAACTCCAAATTATCAGTCTCATTTCCAAACTACTCCCTCAAATAGCCAAACAAATTTCAAAACACCTCCAAATTACCACCAAGTACCACCTCCTACAAACCTAAGCTCGTATAACCCCCAACGTCCAAACCACGAAAAGAAACCTCCTCGAAACTTCACCCCACTAGCTCAAAGTCGCACCCAGTTGTTTGAAAGATTGAAGAATGCTGGTCATTTGCAACCAGTACAACCAAAGATTGTCAATCCTAGCTCCCGATTTTATCACCCTGATCAAAATTGTGCCTATCATTCAGGGCAGCAGGGCATAGTACCGAGGACTGTCTTATCTTGAAACACAGAATCCAAGATCTGATTGATCAAAAGGTCATCACGCTCCAGGCACCTACTCCAAATGTTAGTAGTAATCCACTGCCCAACCATGGGGACCTACAGTTGACATAATTGAAATAGAAGGCGAATGGGCATCTGGCAAGACCATTACCTAGGTGAACTCCGAAAAACGCAAAAGGGCGGAAGAGGTAGGAAAGATAAAGAAAGCTGTGGCTGCCTTAAGTATCAGCGAGAAAGCCCCATTTATAGTGATGATTGCACCGACTCAAGTGTACGCTCCCCCTCCAAAGAAGGAATTTATTGTGCAAACCACCGCTGCCCAAGGGATGACGCGATCAGGACGATGTTACATCCTGAGGAATTGACCAACAAGAAAGATTCATAGAAAAGGCCAATCACTGAAGGAGAGCCTGAGGAATTTTGGAGGCGTATGCAACCAACGGATTACTCAATTGTCAAACACTTGGAGAAAACGCCATCTCTGTCTTGGCACTATTATTGAGCTCGTAACACTACCGATAGGCTCTGTCGAAGGTCTTGGAGGAAGCGTATGTTCCCGCAGGAACGAGCGTTGAGAATTTGGATGTGATGATAGGGAACGTTGTGGGGAACCATCGCATATCATTCAGTGACGAAAAGTTGCCGTTTGAAGGAGCAATGCACAACAAAGCCATTCATGTCACCGTCATTTGTCGAGATTATGCAATTAATCAGGTATTAATAGACGACGGATCTGGTGTGAATATTTGTCCCCTCTCCACGTTGGTCCAAATGGGCTATGATCTGGGGAAACTCTCTTACCTCCTTGCCTACTAGCACTCTGCCGAGTACCTTGAAGAAAATAAGGATATCTGATTGCCGGAAACTGAAATTGGAGGCACCAGATAGTAGTAAGATGAATTCTAACATGTTTCTGGAGTTATTGACACTGGATGGAAGTGATTCTGTATCATCACCTGAGTTGGTCCCAAGAGCACGCAATTTGTGGATATAGAGTTGCCAAAACCTTACTAGGTTTTTGCTTACTAATGAGACTGAGACACTCCATATTTGGTATTGTAAGAATCTTGAAATACTTTGTGTGGCATGTGGGACTCAGATGGCGTCATTGACTATTTATGAATGCAAAAAGCTGAAGCGGCTGCCAGAAGGTATGCAGGAACTCCTCCCATCTCTTAAGGAACTGCGACTGTCTTATTGTCCAGAAATAGAGTCCTTTCCTGTGGAGGATTGCCCTTCAATTTACAACTCCTTGAGATCGGCTATTGCAAGAAACTGGTGAATGACTAAAAGGAGTGGCGTTTACAGAGACTCCCCTCTCACAGAGAGTTATGGATCGAACATGATGGCAGTGACGAAGAGATTGTTGGTGGTGAGAATTGGGAGTTGCCTAGCTCTATTCAAAGGCTTACCATACACAATCTGAAAACATTAAGCAGCCAACTTCTCAAAAGCCTCACTTCTCTTGAATATCTATGTACTGAAGAGTTACGAACAAGGGCTTCCCTCCCCCCTCTCTGAGCTAGGTTTATACAACCACGATGAGCTCCATTCACTACCGACTGAAGGTCTTCAGCACCTTACTTCGCTTCGACGTCTAGATATCAGCTATTGTCCTCAACTCCAATCACTTCCAGAATCAGTGCTTCCCTCCTCCCTCTCTGAGCTGAACATCAAGGATTGCCCTAACCTCCAATCCCTTCCAGTAAAAGGAATGCCCTCTTCCCTCTCTAAACTATCTATTCGCAACTGCCCATTGCTCGAACCACTAGTAGAATTTGACAAGGGGGAGTACTGGCCAGAAGTTGCTCATACCTCCACCATAGAGATTGATGACGACTACCTTTGATGATTTAAACCGAATGTAAGTTATTCTTTTCCCTCTGAAGCTTTTTATATTTTTTTACTTCCCTTTGTTCTTTTGTGAACTCTCTCTTTTTTAAATCTTTATTGAGCAGTGTGGAGCTTCTATTGCTCAAACCACATCTAGAATTTGATAAGGGGGTATGCTAGCCAAAAATTGCTCATAAATATTGATTGGGAGTATTTGTAATGATTTAAACAAGTGGTGCTCCGGTAGATGTTAGTTATTCTATTTTCATAGCGTCTTTTGATTTTTTGGTTACTTGTCCTTGCTTGTTTGTTAGTAATTCTGTTTCTTGTTTAATTATTTTGACCAGTGCGTAGCATCTATTGCCTCTGTCAGGCAGAGGAAGCATCTTCAGATCAAGATAAAGTATTTATATTTGAACTGAAACATTCAAAAAGAAATCGAGTTTAGGTGATAATTGAGATAAATTGCTCCAGAAAATTGATTGCTCAATACATGCACTCTCTTTTCTTGTCTATTAACTTGCTTTCTCCCTCAAATTTTGCAGGAGTTGTTTAATCTTGTCCCGTTTAAACTTCAGTCAATTTATGGAATCTCAAAGGAAAATCGTGAATGGTCAGAAACATGCAATCGATTTGCTTGTTGGCTCCCTTCACGTTGTTTTGTTCTTCTATCGAATGCAAAGCTCTAATAGAATTCAAAGGTGTATAATACACAAGGTTTGTTTCCTATCTATCAAAAGTATAAATGTTTGCCTCCCAATAAATTTAACAACTAAAAGCATCAGCACCGTTCAGTTTTTTTTTGTTAATGATTATTGGATATCAACTTAGCAAATTTTATTCTTTGTCAGGATTTTGGTATGCTGTTACAGCTCTTAGCTCAGTTGGGAAAAGGAAAATTCTGCTGCAATTCTCTATTGAATAGAAAGTGAACAAAGACTAGTCATTTTGTTATCGTCCAGCTTTTGACTATCAGTCCAAGGTTTTGTTATCGTTGGCTGTAAACATTATACTAATGCTTTGAATTTTTATACATAAATATGTGTGCTCATCATCAAACACAGCTTTAAATT
>NW_025846821.1:0-2264 GCF_002878395.1 Capsicum annuum | reverse complement strand
TTCTTAGAAGAAGAGTTTTGTAACTCTATAAATAGAACAATTCTCTTGTCATACCATAACACAATAACATCTACAATGTAGTCTTTAAAACTTTTTGTTTAGGAGGAGATTTCTCCAATAGGTTTTAGGTTTTTCAATTTTATTTTTAATATGTAGGCCGTTTGTCCAAATCGTTTAGTATTGTTTTATGTTTCGTTTAAATTATCATCTCATGGTTTGCAAACTAATAGCTTCCGCATGGCGCCATCTCGGATTCGAACCCAACAATATTTTGTATTGGACTTCAACATGCACTAAGATCGAGAATATTTTGGGTTGAGGGGAAAAAGTTAGAAGATTGCAAAAGGGCATGTCTGAATTACTGTTCCTGCAAAGCTGTTGTTTTCAGATATAATCAGGATGGCCCTCGAAGAGGAAGCTGTTTGTTGCTGAATGAAGTTTTCTCTCTTGTAGACAATGAGGACACAACAGTATTTCTTAAGGTGCAGAGTACCTCAAAGTAACCAGTCATTTTCCCTAGACAGAAAACAAAGTCTTTCACAGTAAAAATAGGATCTATTTTTGCTGCTTTGTTCGGGATAATTTTGATTCTCTCAGCTATCTCTTTTCTTTCTAAAAAGAGGACAGGATCCAGCTAGGATGTGGATTATATGGATCTTGCACCACTCTTACCCAGAATCCTAACTCGATTCTCTTACAATGAATTGAAAATAACTACTGAAGATTTCAGCAGAAAGCTCGGGGAAGGAGGATTTGGCTTTGTATATGAAGCAAAACTGAGTAATGGTACCAAAATAGAAATGAAGCATCTGGATGGCCTAGGTCAAATAAAGGATTCATTCTTAACAGAAGTAAAGATAGTTGGTAGCATTCACCAAGTCAATTTGGTAAAACTCATAAGAGATCATTAGCTAGGTGGATTATGCATGGAAAGCAAAAAAATGGGCTTACATGGCATACAAGACAAAGGATAATATCAGATATTGCCAAAGGGTTAGCTTATCTTCATGATGAATGCAACCAAAAAGATAATTCATTTGGATGTTAAACCACAGAACATCCTATTAGATCAAAATTTTAATGCTAAGATATCTGATTTTGGATTTTCGAAACTAATTGAGAAAAACAAAAGCAGAGTGGTTACTAGAATGAGAGGAACACCAGGATAATTAGCCCCTGAATGGTTAAGGTTAGAAATCACTGAGAAAGTTGATGTGTATGCCTTTGGGATTGTGCTTTTGGAGCTCTTGTGTGGGAGAAAGAATTTGGATCGGTCCCAAGCTGATGACGATGTCCATGTTATTACTGAAGTTTATGTTTCAATCAATTTTTTGGAACAAGTGCATTGGTTTAAAGTTTTTTTATGTTTCAATTAATATTGAAACAAATGCATTCTGAGTTACAAAGAAAATGAATGTGAAATTACAATTAAAAAATATTCATCTTGAGTTACAAATGCATTAACAATTGTAAATTCATTCACGTTTTAGGTTCTTGAAACTTGAAAGAAAGACAACTTTTGTTAATGAACCTATTAACTATTGCTTAATTATTACTTTTCACCTGCATTAAAATTTTACCCTATAAATAGTGTTTCTTTTGTTTGGAAAAGAAAATGCACTCAAAACTACTTTCCCCTTGAAAAACACTTGAGAGACATTGATCAAATGGTGAAATCACCAATTCAAGAATAGAAGAGCAACATTCTTGAATGCTACTTGTTTTGTGGCTTAATTGAATCCCGAAGATAGAGTTGTCACTAGTTCTTCTGTTTGCTCGTGGGAGATACTCCAATTATCTTCAAGAAGCTTATTATCGTGCCTCTAAGCCAAGCAAGTTTTATTTTGAATTTCTTGTATCAAATTGTATTCCATCTTGGCCTAATCCTAATTTTAAAAAATTTGATGGCAAAGACTTTCCTAAATGGCGTGGAAAGATGGAATTCTTTTTAAGACGATTAAAGTTGGCATATGTTCTTGAAGAACCTTGTCGTAATGCTCCTGGTTCTGAGGTAGCATCTGGTGAGGCTACTTTGATTAAAGAAAAAAATTACCAAATGGCAATATGATGATTATTTGTGCAAGAATTATATTCTTGGAGGAATGTCCAACAAATATTATGATCAATATTATGTTAAATGCAAATATGCTAAAGAGATATGAGACACTCTTCAAGCTATTTATTTAGCAGAAGAGGCAAGTTCTAAGAAATTTCCCGTTTCAAATTATATGGAGTTCAAAATGGTTGATGACAAGTCAATCATT
>NW_025846820.1:0-6159 GCF_002878395.1 Capsicum annuum | reverse complement strand
AGTTTTACCTTTTCATTTCCTAAAGTTATTCCTAGAAAATTAATATAAGTCTTACATAATTTCATTTTCTTTTTACTTATTATTATTCCATGTTTAACAAATAATCTAAAAATTATTTGTAAGTGTCCTAAATGTTCTTGTATATTTTGACTGAATACCAAAATATCACCAACGTATACTAATATAAAATGTTTATATTCTCCAAATATGTTATCCATCTTTCGTTGAAAAATGGGTGGAGCTGTCTTTAAACCAAACGGCATAACTAACCATTTAAAATGTCCACCTGGACATGTGAATGCCGTCCACTCTATGCTGTCTAGGTGCATTTTGACTTGCCAGTAGCCTGACTTACAGTCAAATTTACTATATACCTTTTTGTTTTGAATTCTATTAATTAACTCACTTTTATCTGGTAGTTTATATGCATCTGTTCTGGTGTTACCATTTAATTTTTTATAGTTAATTACCATACGAGCTTTACCTCTTATTTGTTCACTATGATTTCTTACCATAAAGGCGGCCGATCTATGTCTAGAAGTAGATCTCCTTATTACTTATAATTGTAAAAGTTCCTTTATTTGTATATCAAATTCTTTAGTATTTTCATTATTTGCTTCTATAGGTGCTGTTTTTATGGTGTATTTTGAATTAATTATATCTAATTTACACATTATCTCGTTAGCATCCCAATGGGCTAACGGTCTTTCTCCTATTATTTCCATTTTATCTAGTATAGCTATTATATTTTCTAAATCTTTTGGACTGTTTATTATTCCTATTTTATCCATTTCTTTTCTAAAATTATAAAACTGGGTTTCTATACTTATTAGGGTGTAATCCTTTTCTATATCTGTTAAGCATTCTTGTCCTTCTGCATTAAGCAGAGTATAATTTCTAACTTCTTCTAAGTTTTCTTTTATATTTTTGTTTTCTTTTAACTAGTTGTTGCTTTGGCATTGATTATTTTGGCAATCGTCGCAACATGGTTCTGGAAGCAAACCCGTTTTATGTGTGTTTAGTGTTCTATATACTGTTGGGAATGTTACTGTTTGCACTGGTGTATAAGTTAAGTTTTTAAAGAGCATTATTCCATCTCTTGTTAAGAGACATCCTCCTTTATTCTGGATACAAAATCGTAGTCCGATAACAAAATCTGATCCTATGTTTAAGTCTCTTGCTAATATTTTATTAACATTGTAAACTGGGTTATAGAATTTATTGCATGTATTTAAAAAACTTATTTGTGCTTTTTCTATGTAATAATTATAGATATTTTGTGATCCATCCATTTGAGTGGTTGTTATAGGTCTTTCAAGTACTTTTAGTAAATGTCCCGGTACTATTTCTTTATTGATTAAACAGCTAGTACATCCGGGATCTACTAATGCTAGAGTTTCTATCTCCACATCTTTTATTTTAATTTTTACTAAAACTTTTATGGTAGAGAATTCTTTATCTTCGTTGCATATTAGACTAGTGTCATTATTTTCTAGATTCATAAGTTCTGCCTCTAATTTTTCTAAATGTATCGCTTCTTGTGTATCTGTTTCTTCTATGGCGATTTTGATTTTCCTTTTTCTAGGATGGTTAATCTTTGTTCTATATCATTTACTCGGTTTTCTAAAGTAGACACCCTTAGATTTAGGATTTGATTATTTGTATATTTTTGTCCGTTATTTATTTCTGGTTCTACTTTTATTTTTAAAGTGTTTTGTATACAATTTATACATGCTTCTAAGTAACATTTTTTTGCATTTAGCTCTATTGTCTTTACTTGGATACCAATTACATATACGACATCTATTACTGTCTAAACCTTTGTTTCTTTGGAATTCATGTATACATTCTTGAGTAATATTCATTAAATTATTGATTATTAGATTGTTTAAGTCTAAATCTTCTATCTCTTGACCTAGCTCATTAACTAAATTATCTTCTTCTGATCCTAAAGAATCAGATTTTTGATTAGCTTTATCATTTACATCAATACTTATTATTGAGTATATACTTTCTGTATCTGACATGTATTCGTCTACATTTAATAAAGTTTCTTGGAAATCCTCTATTAGTTGAGAATTTCTAGTTCTATTATTATTTCTTTTAGGACATGCATTAGCTAAATGGTCTATGCTTCCACAAGTATAGCATTCTAATTTATTTTTATAGTTTCTATCATTTCTATATTTCCTAACATGTCTATCTCTATTTAACCACGATTTTTTAGCTTTTGATTTTCTTAAGAAGTATTGTTTACGACTATATGGTTTTTGATTATGTCTTTTCTTATATTTTCTATGTTGTTTCTGATCGTAATTCTGGGTTGTGTATATAACAGATTTACAGAAATTCATTTCATTTCTTTTTAATTGTTTTTTTATTTGTATGTTTGTACATTTTTCTGTTAGTATATCCATTATATGTTGTGTTTTATGCCCTATTGTCCATTTTAAATTTGGGTTGGCTACTACACTATCTCTTTTATACCATCTATCTTCTATTTCTCTTCCTAAAGCTCCAGGTAATTTATTGAATAATTTTTTGCCTAATTCTTCATTAAAGGTATTTCCGCTGACGGTGCAATAATAAAAATAGTCTTGTAGGAATTTCTTTATATATACCCAATGTGAAATACTTAATTGTTCTAGTTTGATTAATGCTTCCTTTTGTAGTGCTAATAATCCACTATTTGGATCTTTTCCAGTTAATAACATATGCATTTTGTTTGTGAAATTATAGGGGTTTGATCCCATACTTAATAAAACCTGGAAATCATATAGGCAATTTGTCTTAAAACTTTCCCATGTGGCTTTTGCAGATTCCCCTAAGAAGGTTTCTAAATATTTATACATTGTTTTCGTATCTGTTTCTATATAATGTCTTAAGTAATCTGCAGCTACTATTCCTTTCCATAAATCTATTACTGTATCCCACATTTGGGGATCGTGTGCTGCTATATTCAGGATTTTACCTATTGTCATTCTTTTACTTGCTGGTTTTATATTATCTCCTCTAAGTTTTGTATCTGGGTTTATCCTAATTGCTGGCCTTCTAGGTACATTGCCTGTACTATAATCTATTGGTTGGGGATTAGGGTTTGTTTGTTGGAATGGGCTAGCACTTGAAGAGCTAGTTGGTTCTAATTTTGCTAGTTCTTTATAACTTATTGTGGAACTTAATACAGAAATTGTGTCTTCATCTTTTCTTTCAAGGAATAATTTGTTATGTCTATATCCTAAATTATCACTTCTCTCTTAACAGTTTTTAAAATGTTCTATACATTCTTCTATTTTCATTTTGTCCTTTTGATATGCTTTACATTTAAAAGTTATATATTTATATTCTTCTGCTAAGTTTTCAGCTTTTTCTATGGCCATGTCTACTTCATATCCTTCTTGTAGGACTTTTATATTCATAAACTCGCTTTCTGTTTCTATATTACTCTCTATTTCGTCATCGTCTAAATTTCTTTTAGTCGTGTAATTATAATCTGTAAACCTGACTGAAGTTTCTCCTTTACTTGTAGTATATAATAGATGAGAGTCTGGTGTAAGAATTTTTGGTTTAGTAAATTTGTTTAAATTCCATTCTAAATCTGCATATATTTCTGGGTATATTTTTATTGATTTTATTAAACTTATGCCTTTATTTCCCATTATTTCAACTACATCATTTACTTTTAGTTTAAATTTAGTATTACTACTTAAAGTTAATTTTCCAATAAACCCTATGCACATTAATAGATTATTTCCACTATTCATTTCTTCGTACCCTTTAGTTTGGATTCCTATTTTAATGTTTTTTCCAAATTCTTTTAAGTTCATTAGGAAATCTGGACTTATAGAGAATATTCCTCCATTATTTGTCATATCTACTTCAGTTAATCCTATTATTGATTTTTTAATGTCTGACCATCGATCATCATATATTGTTATTAATACTTTCAATCCTAGATTCTTTCTAGTTAGACCTTTTATTCCTATAACAATTAAACCCATATGCATCAATATCATTTTATTATTTTTTATATGTCTTAAAAAATTAGCATTTACTAAATCTAGTATTTTAAAATCTTCTCCTATAGCTGATATTTGTTCTTCCCTATATGTCTATATAGCTAATTGTCTGTAGAAAAATATCCTGCGTTATCTAATGTTTTAGGATTTAATAATTTTAATTGATGTTGATGGAAAATTTGTAAATCTTTATCTACATCTATTATTTCGTTAAGTTCTTGGTTCTGCTCCATATTAGGTTGTCTTCTGCATATTCTGGATAATATATTATTATTTCTATTCTATTCTCCGAAAAACTTATTCTTTGTCTTTCTTCTCCTTGTCTTTCATTATTTTCGATGGTTCTCCGTCTATTTGATAGAAAGTCCATTTTTGTGGTTTTCTTATTATATTTTTTCTTTCTTGTTTAGGAGTTAATTCAATTCGTTTTAATTGGTTAATAAGTTCTTCTATTTCAAAGTTATTTTTTGGTGGCTCTTGGGCTTCTTTATTTTTTATTAAGATGTCTATTTTCTTATGTAGTTCGGGTAATTCTGGTTCTTCCTGAAAAGGTTTTTGAGTTTCTTTGCCTTTAATTAAAATGTTTATCTTTTTGTGTAAGTCTAATAATAACTCTATTATGGTATTATTTTGTTTTAATAAAATTTTATCTGTTATACTTGAAGGTATATGCTTAGATAATCCTTCTGGTTCGCTATGATAACTTCTTGATTTTTCTAGTGTTTTACTATAATTTATATCTTCTTCACTCATGAAAGTGATATTTCTTCTAATCTTTTTGTTATTTCTTGCAAATCTCTGATTTCTGTTGTTATATTTTCTACTTGTTCTACAAGCTTAGATATTAATTGAGTTGTTTTTACTTTCAATTCTTTAGGTCTTTCTATTATGGTTTTTATTACCTTTTCAATTTCTAATTTTTTAGGTATTTTTTCTAAATTAAATTTATGATTTAAATAATGGATTTTTCTGTCTATTTCTATTTCTTGTGACTTTAAATAATCTAAATTTTGTTCTATCTTATCTAGTGTCTTTTTATGTTTATTCTGAGTAACTTCTGTCTCTTCTAAAATTCTTATTATACTATTATCTTTTTCCTGAATTTTTTCGCTTGAATTTATTAAAAAGTCTATTATTGTATTATATTGTTTATCTTCTGAATGTAAAATATGTTCACCCTGGCTGAAATTACACCTTATAGTGGAGTTATCTTTTAATACTCTATATTTCTTTTCTGGTTGAAATCTAAGATCTAGGTAATCGAGGCGTTTTAAAGAAGCTATCTTGTTATCCTAAGTGGTTTAAGTTAAGGTATTTTTTGCTTAGCTTAGTTTGATATTTCAATCTATTATTTGTATAGGTTATATCTAATTCTACTTCTTGTATATTTTCTATCAGCCTAGATTGTTCACTAATTAGTGCTTTTTTATAATAGTTGGAGGTTAGGGTAATTATTTCATCTGTTTCTGTAAAGTTTAGAATATCTGTTTCTAGGTTTCTTATTTCTTTGTTTAACAACTCTAGTCTTTCTACAAATTGTTCCCGAATTTTTACAAGTTGATGTTTATAAGTAAATTCTCTATAATATTGACTTTGTATTTCTCTAATACACTCAATATATCTTATTGACATTTATTATCCTAATTGATACGATTTTCTATTAATACACTCCTTAAGTCACTTTATTCCTGAAGTATTATTTTCTAAATCCCTCTCACAACCTTGTATTTTCCAATTTAATGCACTTACTAAATCTTCACAAACTTGTCTAGATGAATTATAAGATTTATGTAATCTGTTTGCTTCTAATAACCTTTTCCGGCTTTCTTCTAAATTATGTTTTCTAGCTATTATATTATTTCTTTTTGTGATTTCTCTATATAAATAGAAATAGCTACACCTTATGTCTTGGAAAGATCTATGTCTTTTCATGTAGAGTTTATAAACTTTTACGAGTTAATAGGTAATGTTCCCAAAACCTTCTCGCTCTGATACCAAAACAGTGGTATATTTCAATATTTTATATTTCAATATTATGATGTTTCAATATTTTAACACAAAGATAAACAAGGATATATTTCAGCGAATAATGATTGATTTTTTAGTATATCAGTTTTGTAAAACCTACTCAGTACTCCCTCTT
>NW_025846819.1:0-2430 GCF_002878395.1 Capsicum annuum | reverse complement strand
GTTGGAGTTTCAAATTTCACATGTGAAACTCCATGAGAGATTCCATGACAACAACTATTTTTCAATTAATAGGCTAAAAAGTAGCTATACGAGAATTTTAACCCGAAATATTATGTTCAGTTGAACCAATAATATAAAAGCTTCATCATCATCAGTAAGAAGGTTCAACTGAATTTATTACTTTGGTTCCGACTATGTATAATATAAAATAAAAGGATAGTTAATACGGTGCATAAAGTAATCCATGTTCACACAGGGTTTCAGAAAGGGCCTCACCCCAAGAGTGTGATATATATACAACCTATCCTAATGCATCGGTGGCTTCTTCCACTATTCGAGCCTTGTGACCTATAAGACACACAGAAGCAACTTTTGTCGTTGCTCCAAGACTCTCCTTTAAAGTGTGTTCACACAGGGTTCAGAAAGGTCTGGTCCGCACCCCAATGGTGTGATATATATACAACCTATCCTAATGCATTGTTGGATTCTTCCACTATTCGAGCCTTGTGACCTATAACATACACGGACACAACTTTTGTCGTTGCTCTAAGACTCTCCTTTAAAGTATTTCATGTTCACTCAGGGTTCAAAAAAGACCGCACCCGATATAGACAACCTATCCTAATGCACATTGTTGACTTCTTCCACTATTCGAGCCTTGTGACCTATAAGACACACAGAAACAACTTTTCGCCGTCGCCCCAAGACCCTCCTTCCAAATAAATTAAAATATATATATACACATATAATAAGATCATAGAGTATAGGATTAAGGATCTTACAAGTGATTTTCTTTCATGATGAAGTTGTGAATTTTGATTTTTAATGAAGCATTTTTTACCACGTACACTTGTTTGTGCTCTCATTAATGCTTGCATACCATGAACTGTAGCACTTGCTTGTTTTCTCACCAAATAACCCCTAACCAATGCTTGTAATTTTACTAATCCTTTTAATGCTCTTAATGCCTTTTTTGCCTGTAAAATCACATATCAATAATTAAAAAAAAATTATTACAGGAAAAAAAATAATTGTTTTCTTACCAAATAACCCCTAACCAATCCTTGTAATTTTACTAATCCTATTAATGCTCTTAATGCCTTTCTTGCCTGTAAAATCACATATCAATAATTAAAAAAAAATTATTACAAGAAAAAAATAATTGTTTTCTTACCAAACAACCCCTAACCAATGCTTGTAATTTTACTAATACTTTTAATGCTCTTATTGTCTTTCTTGCCTGTAAAATCACATAACAATAAATTAAAAAGAAATTATTAGAAGAAAAAAAATAATTGTTTGTTGGTAATTTATTAGCAACTTGAAAATAAAATAGATTATCTGCTACAACCGGAGGCGAATGAATCATATGTATTTTATTTTTGACATGACTTATAACTTTTAAAAGTTCATGAATTTAGTGGTCAAGTTGTGTTTGGAGATAAAAATAAAATTAAAAATTTGTGAGGGAAATTTTTTTTGAAGAAACTCAAAAAATGATTTTTGAAACTTCAAATTATATACTTTCAATTTTGAAGTTCAAATAAACTGTCAAACTGATAAACAAACATTATTTGAAAATTAAATTTTATGAAATAACAAGTCTAAATATATCTTATACTGTTCATATATACAACTAAACTAGTGTTTTACTGTACGTTTTAAAATTTTATCTTCAAATATTTATTTAACCATAAAATTTAATTAAATTTTAAAAATCTCATTTTCAAATATTTTCAAATTATAAAAAAATTGAAGTTCTTTATGATTGAAAGTGTCGAAAATCCAAAAATTGGTTTGACCCCATTTTCGAATTTATGAAAATTTCTACTCACAGAACTTCAAATTTTTTTCAAAAAAAATAAACGTATGGTCAACTAAAACTCCAAACTACAAATTACTAGTCAAAAATCTTCAGAGAATTTAAGTTTCAACTTCAAAATTTATATTAAAATTGAAGCTTTTATATCCTCTAGATTTTTAAATTTTTAAAATACACAAAGTAGTACTTTTATTAATTGCATTAAATAAGAAATTACTTTTAAAAGTATGAAAATAAATGACTAAGTAATTATTACTACTATTATTATTGTGATAATGTGAATTTACCAAAAAACCACGAAACACCGTTTGAATTTTCATAACAGCACCATTTCCTCTATTTTGACTGGCCAACCTCACCACTGCGGCCGTCATATGTGCAGCGGCGAAGGCGGCGTCCACTATCGCAGCAGTGGCGGCAGCCACCACAATTGCATGTTTACTCTGCTCCTTATCAAATGAGCTTAGCCACGCCGCCTCCGCCGCCGTAATGTTCGGCGGAATTGTCGCCGGATTGTGACATAAGCCGCCGGAACCTCCATCTACGGCGACGGAGACGACAGTGTCTCGGGAGGAATTGCCGAAACATGTAATTCCAATTTTGCCCTT
>NW_025846818.1:0-2244 GCF_002878395.1 Capsicum annuum | reverse complement strand
TAAGGGTACCATCTTCCTTATCGAGATGCATTTTGCTAATTTTCTTTGGGGAACTAGTGATGGTAGAAATAAGTATCATTGGAGTAAGTGGTAAAATCTATGTTTCCCAAAAGATGAAGGGGACATTGGAATAAGAAGGATGCATGATATCTCCAATTCATTGATATTTAAAAGATGGTGGAGGTTCAGGACCCAACCATCTCTTTGGGCTGATTTTTTAATGAAGAAATATTGCAAAAGATCACATCCTGTGAGCAAAGTTCCTAGGTCAGCTGACTCATACAATTGGAAAAGCCTGATGAAGATCAAAGCGCAAGCAGAACCTCACATTATATGGAATGTTCAAGAAGTAAATTCCAGCTTTTGGTGGGAAAACTGGACAGGTTTACAAGCTGTGCCAGGGCCCAGGTAAGTCTCCTAAAATTCTTATCGACTCTTTTATTGAGAATAGTACCTGGAACTTTAAAAAGTTAAGTATGGTTATTCCTAATTGCATTGTGAACCTGATTTTTAATGTTGTAATTGGTAATTACAATTAACTTGACTACCCCATATGGAATCCCTTAAGAATGGTATATTCACTAATAATTCTACCTGGCAGATTGTTAGGAAACAAAGACCCAAAAATGATTTCCTGAATAATCTTTGGCATAATAGAGTTCCTTTTAAAATTTCTTTTCTGGCGTGGAGGATGATTAAAAGGAGATTACCTTTTAATGACGTCATTATTAAATTCAATATTAACTCACAAAGTGATTGCTTTTGTTGTAGGATTGTATAAAATGATACTATGCATCATGTTTTTGGCAAGGTGATACAGCAAAGCACATAAGGAATAGCATGGGAAATACTTTTGGAATTCAACATGTAAATCAACCAATTGTCGACATATTTAACACTTGGTGGAGTGTAAGACCAGAGAATGATATCCATAAAATTTTATTGAAGATCACTCCTAGTATCATTTGTTGGGAAATTTGGAAACAATGGTGTTCTTGTAAATTTGGAGGCCAAAGACACTTCTGCTACAGTAAGATGATTTATCAAGCTTTTGGTCTTATCAAATCTGTAATGATGAAATATTTTAAAGACTTGCAAGGCATCAATCACTGGCCAACTCCGTGTCTCACAATAAAGAAGCTCAGGCCATTCCAAAAGTTACATCAGGTTAGTTGGAGCTTCCCACAAGCTGACTCTATTAAAAATCAATACCGGTAGTTACTTACATGAAAGTGGTAAGGCTGGTATTGGTGGAATTGTATGGAATAGTCGAGGCGATATGGTTATGGCATTTTCCATTTCGTTCTGTTGTAGTAGTAGTAATATGGCAGAGGCATTGTGAATATCAAGGATACACTAATTTCACTCTCGAACTAGACTCCACAACTATAACCAACAAGCCGAACAACAATCTTGTCACTAATATGAAGCTAAAAAAAGTTGTGGACAACATCAAAAGTATCTAGAATAGAATAGGATTCAAGTAACTCACTGTTTTCGGGAGGGGAATCAAGTTGCTGACTGGTTAGCCAAATTGGCTTCCACCTCTATGCAGATTCTTATCACTCAGTCCCTTTCTCATCTTCCTAGACAGGCTAGAGGCTGCATCCAATAAGATAAATGGATGACGCCTAGTCTTAGATGTAAATATGACAAATCCAACTTCTTTGTTAGCTAGCATAGATTTATGTATGTACCAGAAGGCAATATAATTATTTATACCTTCTGGTGGGGTGATATCACTTATGATTGATATCACTAATGGTTGTGTATTGTATCGAGGTCAGGCCTAGCCCCCTTCTGCCCCTTTTTACTAATGGGTAATTGATTTAAAAAGATGAAGAAGATGAACAAAGTAACAAAATCTAAGATTAACGACGTTTTTATATTGAGGAATAATGGATTTTCGATTGATTGAGAAATGGGTTTTCTAGAAAATCAGAATATTGTATCTTCTGCCTCTATATGTATTAGTCTTGTTTATTAGACTATTGTAATGATTAATTTCTTGTAGACTAAGATGTGTATCTGTCCTCGACCTGTTAAATTGAATTGCAGACTGCTCTGCTTCTTTAATCTTGTCTGTCAAATTTCATCCAAATTTCTGTTAAGATAATCGGGTAACAAAGTTTTATATATATATATCTATATATATACATATAAACATATATAAGTATAAAGCTTGTGGCATTTGAATTAAAGCAATAATTTTGTTAGTGTGATCAAAAATTACCCTGGCATAAG